>NC_054701.1:32017584-32317584 GCF_016097555.1 Gigantopelta aegis | reverse complement strand
AAATGGTCTCTTAGGACAACAACTGGCAGCTTAATACAGGTAAGTTTTTACTCTGGTCTTTTGAGTCTTTATTATATAAGAATGGGTCCAGAATTGATGCAATATGTGTTAGGATGGTTACTAATATTTTTTTTATTAATTCATAATGACTATGACACAATGAATTGTTTAAAAAACAAGTGAGCTACCTGGATATTATTTAGATGCCTAGTAATAATGCTTAATACATACTCTGGCCAACATGGATGCCATATACTGCATGTTGTCATGGTGATGCTTCTCTAGTAAATCCATATGAAGATCATCCAACATCATGTTCTGTTCATCCATGAAACCATCATCACACTGCAAGAAACAAAACAGTCATACAGAACACAACATACACTTTTTTATCATTTCAAGTCACTGACTCTGGTTCCAGAGGTATACATTTTTCAGTTTCTCCAAAAATGCATTTTGATTTAACCAAAATATTTGGTTGTGCAGCTTAAAAAAACCCCATCGTATTTACACACATTTAAGACATAAACAGGCCTTTTGCAGAAAACACAGGTATATTTTATATGCACCTTTCCACAACTAGGACAGCACATACCAAAACACTCATGGATCACTTGTAGGAATGAGAAAAAATCTAGTAGATCCTCTTCTGCCTGAAATTTATTTATTTAGTGAAGGGCAAGGCACTTATACTGATATTTACATCATGTGAAAATAAAACAGATCGTTGCACTGAACATAGGTTGTCAAAAATCCTTTTTTCTTCTTCTTGATTAAAAATGCCAATGTTTCTTTATAATATTATAATTTTATGCTGGTACAACACATTCCACAACAATTGTGACTGTTTGAGGATTACATAAGGTGAATAACCCAGAGAGACAGAAAGATCCACCCAGTTGGATCAGGTACAACAATCTATCACAGACAAGATGAGCTAAATGCCACTACAAATTCCTTGTTTAATTAACACTGTTCGGAGAATATTCCCCATACTACCGACAGACTACAATACAATTTACAGGAATTAATGTCAGGGGTTGTCTGGGCAAGCGTGTTCCTAGCGGAGGAGTGTGAGTTGAATTTGATAAAAAGGTCTTGAAAGTCCATCTTTATGTCATGATTAAAACTCATTAACTTTTTATCTAAATAAACATTTGAAGAATTTATGGCAATCCCTGAAGAATGGAACCCAAGTGATTGTTCAAACTGCTCTCCTCTAAGGCAACCGCTGCTATTTTAATATGTTGAAAAGTCAATAAAAAATATGACAAAAGGGTATCATTTTGATATCATTGTGTTTTCGGATATACTTAGTGGATGGAAGTGTGTATGTGTGTGTGTTGGAGAAGGGGGAGGAAGAGGGCATTGGCTCTCTCAGCTGCATTACTCCCATCAGCTGAAAGGTGAATTAATATAACTGGCCCCTTCAGTAGCAAGCATCTTCTGACACCTATGTCTATGATATAAAAGCATAGTTAACTACGATCATTAAATTTTTCAAATGGAAAAAAATGCTGTTATTTTTATTTTATTACACCACACAGGAATTCAGTGTTAAGCTTGGAGCAGCTCATCTTACAGTACCACAGGAGTGGGGGTAGAACAAGCAGGTAAGGAGTAGAGAGAGCACCAACACCATTATTGACACTGAAAGCGTTTACAAGGAATGATCTGCTGATGGATGCAGCAGCTGTGATCTCAGAGTAGACTGCTGGTCTCACACACAGTCTGGATCGCTCCAACAGAAACAGAGAACACATACACCTATACAACAGTATAATCATGTTTATATCAAATAATTTTAAAGTCCGGTCCTTAGACCTAAGCACCTCAGGCGAGCACTGTACTGACTCTTTATTAAAGACTACAGGACCAGTTTAACAAACATCACTGTGTTTTAAGTAACAGTCAAATTTGATCCGATATAAATAGCAAGAAAGAAGGAAATGTTGTATTCAACTATGCATTCAACTAATTTTATTTATGGTTATATGGCGTCAGACATATGGTTAAGGACCACACAGATATTGAGACAGCAAACCCACTGTTGCCACTTCATGGGCTACTCTTTTCGATTAGCAGCAAGGGATCTTTTATATGCAACATCCCACAGACAGGATAGCACATACCACAGCCTTTGATATACCAGTCGTGGTGCACTGGATGGAGCAAGAAATAGCTCAATGGGCCCACTGCTCACTAAACAGCAAGAGACCATCTGATCTAATGGACTTAAACTATACAGGTCTTAGAAACAACATAATTAGATATGACATATAATTAAAATGGTCTTAACTGCAGCATTATCATCTGGTGTAAACTGCAGTAACAGATACATATTAATTATATATGGATTTTTATATATCAGATTATCATTTACATTTGTACGTGTATAAAGACAAAACTATATTAATACATAATTTTTAACAAAATACATTTTTATCTTTAGAATGAAGAATGTATGTCTTTCAGCACACCTACAGCTAACAATTGTTTTCTGTTTAAAGTAGAGCTGGCATCACTTGGCTGTTAGAAAAACACCCAGTAGTTTGGCTTTGAAGTGAGAAGTCGAGCTCCCCACCGACGGCCTACTGTCAGCAGAGTCTACAAAACCAAACCAACTTTATTATGTTTTTACGTGCCCACAGGATGCACTTGCTTGTTCATTTGTTCCTGTATCGACAAGGCACGTGGTGCTCTATTTTTCTTGGTGGCAAATCGCATTGGACGCCATCCAAAACATAATTTTTTTTCCCCGAAACTGTCAAAAGAATATCTGTGTAGAATTTGATTGTTAATGGTGTAACACAAGAATTTCTATTAACATTAAATGGCGGTAGGCGAGGTGAACACAGACACTTTCCACGGGTCGAGATCGGCATCTGTACAATGTGCTGAACACATCAACTGATGTATGATGATTGGCAATCGGTGCGTTGCAATTTTTACGTGGTTAAAGCAGAATTTGATGACAAGCACTGTCTTCGTCAGATGGCATTGACCCAAGAGATACCAGACAGGTACAGTCTGTGGTACATCCAATTCCAGGTAAAGCAGAGTACAAGATGTTGTTATGTCTCTAGATCGATATGGGTATATACTATGTACTCCACAAAATGTGGAGCGGGATATAGCTTAATGAAGAGTGCTCAACGGAAGTTCGATGGTTGCAAGATCACTGGCCTTCAGAGGACTTGGCTCCCCCCCCCCCCCCCCATCCCAAAGGCCATGTTATGTACTGTCCAATACAAGCACAAGAGCTTATAAAATATGCCTATTTGTTGTCTAAAATATGGTTGTTTTAAACATGTATTCTACCCTTACCAATAAAGCAGCAAGGGATATTTTATATGCACTTTCCTAGACAGAACAGTACATATCATGGGTTTTGATGCACCAATCATGAGACACTAGTTGGGGCAGGATGAAAAACAGAATCCTATGATCATTTAGTCTATGATATATCAGTGACAGGTTGTCTGTCATACATTAAGTGCTCTATATGACTCAGCTACATCCCACCCTTCATAATGATGTCCCAGGAAGGATTCCCCTTAACACATCCCCAAAGAGGTGGTCCCATCTCCATCATCATAAGAGATAATAAATATAACTGTGCAATAGAGTACAGCAAAGTAAAGAGTAGAAGATAAAAACAAGAAACCCATTTTGCAGGCCACCTTGCACTCCAATTATGCTCACATAATGCACATGCCGCTATGATGTGGCGTGACCAATAAAGAAGACACGTTTCATAAGCCAGTGTTTTACAGCTCAGCGCGAGCCGCGGACCTCTTGCTCCACCTAGCGCGGCTCGTGTACAACATCAAACGGTTGTGTCTGGCATCTGTTTCAAGGTGTTCACGCTGTAATGTCTCACAAAACATACAGTCTGTTTTCTTTTATTCATATTACACCAATACCAGCACCCTTTGATTCCAGTCAGCCAGTCAAAATGCAATTAGCATTACTTTCAAAGGTGCCAAAAAGCAAGGGCGGCCAACTCCTGCCGAGTTTGCAAAATCATTAAGTGATATTCAAGTATGGGGAGGCATCGAGATGTATAATGTTAAAAACAAAACAAATTGATACTAATAACCAGCTACTGTGTGCTATTTAACAGAAATTACATCCACTCTCTGCATATGTACAGCAAGGGCAGATAACTCCTGCCAAGTTTGCAGAATAATTAAGTGATAATCAAGTGTGGGTAGGCACTGAGATATATAATATTAAAAACAAGCAAATTGATAGTCCTAATCATTTACCGAATGCTGTGTAACAGAAATTACATTCACAATCTGTACATGTATAGTAAGGGCGGCTAATTCCTGCCGAGTTTGCAAAATCATTAAGTGATATTAAAGTATGGGGAGGCATCAAGATTGTTAAAAACAAACAAAATGATTCTCATAACCAGATACTGTGTGCTTGTACAGAACTTATGTAGATCCACCATCTGTACATGTAAAGCAAGGACAGATAACCCCTCACCGAATTTCAAAATCAATGACATTTAAGTGGGCATTAATCAATTTTAATCAATTTCATTATTTTTTACTGTAAATACACCCATACGAAATATATAAGAATTGTAAATGCAAATGTATCTCCACATGGTTGTTAAATGATTTCCAAACACACTGATCAATTAACTCCTATTTGGTGTCTAACTTATGATAAATGAGATGTCTGGATTTAGATGAAGAAACTGACAGCTACTCCTTTCAGTTTGCAAAGAATCTTTTGAAGCATTTTCCAATACAGAATAGCACAACTACATGTATGCCACTTGATATACCAGTTGTGAAGCACTGTTTGAAACTGGAAATAATACAACACCAGTACACTACACTGAGGGATTGAGATCCTGTAACTCGTCACACTGGAAATGTAACTTCTATCTGATGCTAGTAATTTATGAAATGATTCTTCTCCATCAAAACCTGACATAAAAACCCTCAGAGGGCCCCATGTACTGGTGCCTATGGCACCACATGCTCCTCAAGAAGTGAAAAATCATGACAGGACAGTCTGAACAGTAATGAACCTAATGAAGCTTGGAATAAAAAAAATATTTAAAAATCAACAAAAAACCCCAACATCAACTCAAAAGCACCCCAAGTCATGACTTTGAGGGAAAAAACCCAACATCAGTATAACAACACACACTCTGTCTTCATCCCTTAATGATTACATCTTCCAATAAATTGATTCTGTTTGGCGCCTTTCTCTTTACAGGGTCAACAATGTGTGACTGGAACTAATGGACAATGCTGTAACAAAGTCAGGTTAGATGGCACCAAACAAGTTGTCTGGATTTCCTTAGGGGAAGCCCATGTTAATTCCATGACGACACACTGGCAACCTCTGGCAGCACGATTTATGTACCAAGTACATTCTTTCATTCTTATCAACGCACTAAGTGTCTGACCACTTAATATGAGATAAACATGAGTGTTCTCAAGTAATCTCTGATATTTAATCCTCAGTGTTTTTATTTTTACTATTTTGAAGTGTGCAGAAAACATTCTGTAAATAACCAAAGAAACAGTAGATATCCATTATAATTAACTCTGAATTTGTTTTATTTTATATTTTCTACTACACAAAAATTACTTAGTGTAATAAATCCACAGTAAATCACCATAGTTTGTATCTATGATATTTAACATGTAATTTGTTGACTTTATTTAATTTTCAAGAATGCAGAAGAAAAAAACCTTGACAATAATCCTAACTCACAACATAGAACCACCATTGGTATCTATATTTAACCAACTGATTAAAACACTCTACTGATAATAAATCTAGAACAGAGCATGTGACTACAATTTCTGACCTATTGTTTATTTTTATTATTTTATTGATTTAATTTTACTGATTTAAGTATAAAGAAAAACTAACTGATCCATAGAGGAGCACCATCATTGGCATTTATGATATTTAACCTATATTGTTATTTTCATTGTTAAGCATATAGAAAATATTTAGTAAAAATCAACACGAGAGCACCATCGCTGTATGACGTTTTTATTATCAATTATACAGAAAAGATTTTGTAAAAATTGACGGCAAAATACTTCGCAAATAATTGTGACCATTTAATGAATACAAAACAACACAGAGGATTGACAGAAAGTAAAACTGTCATTACATCAATATTTAATGTATTCCAGGAAACCCCCCACCAGAAATCACAAATATCCATGAAAATGTACAGTAATGAACTATGGTTCTGAAATTACACTGATGTGCTTCTCTTAAGTAATTTCATCATGCCATATCAGTAAAAACAAAGTAGATACAGAATATGTAAAAACTTTAAAATATCAGGTTTAAAATACGGCATGTCAGAATGAACAACTACTTCTAGACACCTTTTTGGCCACATACATATATATTTATGTATACCCTACAGTTTGTTTTTATTGTTTTAATTTTCAAGCATGCAGAAAACACTTTGTAATAAATCCACGCCAGAGCACCATCATGGCCTGAGACAAATTGACAGTGGCAAGTACTCATCTTTGCATTATCACACTTTGATGATGATCAAAGAATGCTTATCACCACAAGCCCGGATCAAAGAGTGCCGGGCCATCCACCTGATCTTGTCTGTCTGTCTGCTGTAATTACCACCGCTTTCTCACCATTTGCCGTCTGACTCGGCACAAACTCCCTCCCGCAATGAAAACAATTAAAGCAGGAATAAAGTCATTACTGGCCAGATTGAAAACCTCTCATCTTTTGGACAATGATTATGGACGAAAATTATAAAAGAAATTTTATCCCTGCATCATCAATAACATTTCTAAAAAGCCATGAATATATTTAATAATTTATGATAAATGCAGATGTTTTGCTATGCCAACCCATGCAATGAAGAAAATGTCTATGGCAAAAAACATTTTGAATATATAGTCCAGAGCACAAAAGTCCCGTAGATAATTAAAAACTCCATGGCATTGCTGACTGCCATGGGCAATAATTGCAGGATTGTATGCACACCTTTTTTTTTTTGTCCACATTTAAGACAAACTCATCTAAAATAAATGCATGGTGATCATACACCTTTCAAAATATGCTCTATACATTTTTATATGGCTACCAGTAATTCCCTTGCAACTGACCCAAACTGCATGACAAAGCTATAAACTAATAAAATTATAGAAATTATTTAATGTATAGAGAAGAACATTATCATGTTACAAATGTCCATGCATAAAATAATAATAATAATGATCGTGTTACAAATTTCCTCATTTAGAAGAATATCTTGTTACAACTGTCCACATGCAAGAATATAATTATGCAATCAATATGAAGCTGTAAAGTGTTGTGTTAATTACTTCCAATAAATCATCAATATTTATTTCTGGGTGTTTGAGAAGGATATAGCTTTGAAGTAGAAATTAAGGTCATATGCACCGTGATGACTCATAAGATCAGTCCATCTTGGCTAACCCTCCGGGTTGTTTTCCATTCCAACCAATATTTCTAATGTATAAATGTGAAATGTGTATAGTTCTTTCCCAATCTACAGTAAAGCACAATAAAGAAGTCCCCTGCTGTTACATGTATTTAAAAGGGAGCAGTTTTGTTTTCCAATTCTCTAGACCAAATGTTGTTCTTATAAGTACTATATATCTTAATCCAATTTAAGAACATATTTAACAAAAGCTGTTTGTTAGAATCCATAGGGACAGATGCAAATGTAGCACAGTGGTAGAGCACTCACCAAGTGGGTGATTAATGGTCAAAGATTTGATCACCCTTAATGGACTTGAAGTTTTCCTATCTCAGCCAGTGTGCCATCACTCAAAACGATAGTATGTTTTATTTATAGTAAAGAGCATACAACAGATTGCTGCAATAGTCTGAGCCCGTGCTTATAAATCTTTTAGAGTCCAGACTGAATCTCTAATGACATCACACACATATAATTTGTATGGTGTTGCCATGACATTACTGTTAAGAGTCTGGAGTCTAGACTTTAAAAGTTTTATAAGCACCAGGTCTGGTGTCAGCAGTGGGTTTTACCTCTTCTTTCTCTGAACGAAATGTTGAAATAACCACATAGTTTAAAATGTGCTGAGGTGTCATTAAACATTCCTTTCCTTTGCTGTTAGAATCCCTAGAGTACATTTCACAGGAATGTTGGCAAAAAACTCCAGTGAAGACTATGATCTCTAAAAGAGAGACTACCAAACAGAGATGACAAGATAGCCAAATATTCCACCATAATAAAGTTAATATATATATTATGTTTCTTGTCTGAGCTTCCACTTCCAGGCATCAGAAATATCAGCTTTATGTAGGTACTAGATGCAATTTACACCAAGACATCTCAGATAAGTTCCATGATGCTCTATAGGAAGTACCAAGAATGTTGGGAATGATATGAATCATGTATTTGTTGATACATAACTTTTAAAACCCCCCACAAAATATTATCTTTCTTAGTGTAAAAACATAGGTGAAAACATGTCTATTAAAGTCATTTAAGCACTTAAAGTGACTTAATGTACCAGCAAAGTAAAGGAAAGTAAATTTATTTAGTAACACCTAAAAACATTTTTAAACTTTGGTTATTTGGTGTCTAACATATGATTATTGCAAAATGTGGTCTAGACAATGAGTGAAATAACCCACAAGCTATTTTCACTGAAAAGCAGCATAGCATTATAAGCATAATCCCACGGACAGGATAGCATATACCACAGCTTTTTATATACGACTCATGGGGAACTGAAAGGGATGGCAGAAAACCCAGGCCTCTGAGAATTTAAAATCTGCCTGATCCATTTATCGGTTACGCAGAAATAAATCCAGGTAACCCATTTCCTTTTTGTGTAACCCGTTATATCCAAATAAATGGTGCTCAAAATTTTGCGTGAACAAAAAATAGGTTATGCAAATTAGATTTGCACGAGCAACACGCAAACAAAATAATCGCTCTTGCAATTTTCAGAGACCTGAGAGCCCCATACAAATTCACTGTGGGGTATCAATGCTATGATCCATTGCACCTCAGGTAAGTACTCTACCTTTAATTAAAAAAAATAATCCTTAATACAGATAAATTTACTATATGCATGAAAGAAAGAAAGAAAGAAGTGTTTTATTTAACGACGCACTCAACACATTTTATTTACGGTTATATGGCGTCAGACATATGGTTCAGGACCACACAGATTTGGAGAGGAAACCCGCTGTCGCCACTACATGGGCTACTCTTCCGATAGGCAGCAAGGGATCTTTTATTTGCGCTTCCCACAGGCAGGATAGCAAAAACCATGGCCTTTGTTGAACCAGTTATGGATCACTGGACGGTGCAAGTGGTTTACACCTACCCATTGAGCCTTGCGGAGCACTCACTCAGGGTTTTGAGTCGGTATCTGGATTAAAAATCCCATGCCTCGACTGGGATCCGAACCCAGTACCTACCAGCCTGTAGACCGATGGCCTGCCACGACGCCACCGAGGCCGGTCTATATGCATGATGAACATATCTAGCTGTTCTTTCATGAGAGGCGGTAAACTATTTCACAAAGATCTCTTTACACGAAGTTCCACCATATGAAAAATGCTACATGAAAATTCATCCAGACATGATCTTCTTCAAAGAGATAAGACTGGCGTGCATGGAACGTTCAGTAGCAATATCGACAATGTAAGCAATATTCCAAGATGTTTTCATTCTGTCGCCTTGGTGATAAAAACTAGAAATGTATCCACACATCTCTCAGCATGCCCGATAGTAATAAAACAGATTCAAAGGAAACTGATTTTTTTTCCCCAATGTTTAATTTTCATCAACAGGTGAGTGGAATAAATTCCGCAAATGACTCATGAAAATATGTTTTTGATGGAAAGTGTAGTATTATAGTTGTAAATGTGTTTTTATAGATGGCAAGAAAAACTGAAAGAGGAAAATGATTCAAAATAATGTTTATAATATAATACAGTAATGCCACTTTGAAGTACATCCAACTAGTCTCTCTCTCTCTTTTATTGTTGAACACTATTCCAGATATATAACCACACCTTGTCCAAATTCAAAACATTTATTCCAAAATTTGTCCCTGCAATTTCTAATACTTAAACAGTTCATTCTGAGTTAAAAAAACAAACAATAAACCCCCAAAACATTCCAGACCTCAACTTTTATTTTAAAAAGGTTTATGAATTATACAAATTTTAAATCCTTCATTGACTTTTATTTCAAATCTTGCATTATAACTTTTGTTTTAAAACCTAGTATAATGACTTTCACTTTAAATCCTGCATTACCACGTTAGGATGGGATGTAGTTCAGTGGTAGAACGCTTGTGTGATGAACCTTAGGATCAACTGCTATTGATTATTCCATTTTCTTCCAGTCTTATCCAGGGTCCAATAAGTGGTAAATAAAAGGTAATGGTATGTATTGTCCTGCCTATGTCAATAGACATATAACAGATCCTTTGCTGCTTTTTTGTAGGAGTACCTTGTGTGGCAGCAATGGGTTTTCTCTCTCTCACAAAAGCAGATATTAAAATACTTGTGTGTTAAGCATTGAATAACCATGTAATGTGAATGTGCTGATGTGTCAATAAACACATTTTCCTTTCTTTTTCCTTTACATCTGCCATTTACAAATAACTGTTTCAAATCCAACAAACAACGTTTTATGTAAAAACAGCTTATCATATCAACTTTTTATTTATAAAAAAGCTCATTAAAAAAAATGTAGATTCTAAATCCTACACTGTAATTTTCATCAATGATACAGTTTTAACATGGGCCAAAAATCATGTTACAAGTCTGAAGTGAATGGCCATGTGTAGAATGGGTTAAACAAAACTACAGACATTCCAAGGCTAAACGTTTGTCCACACTGCACCTGGTAGTGATCTAACATTTCATGAACTTTTCTGGCTTGGCTTCCTCACACAAAGAACAAGATCCAAACCGGGCCCTGATCCAGGCACTGACAACAACACTCAACTACCAGTGACATCAGGCAAATGTGGTTAGCACATCTTGAATCACCAACAAACATAGGAAAACAATCTGGATGAATGGATAGATGGATGGATGGGAGGGATGGATAGATGGACGGATGGATGGATGGGCAGATGGATGGTTGGACAGTTGGATGGTTGGTTGGATGGATGGATGGATGGATGGATGGATGGATGGATGGATGGATGGATGGATGGATGGATGGATGGATGGATGGATGCATGGATGTATGAATGGGTAGGTGGGTGGATGGAGGGATGGATGGACAGATGGATGGATGGATGAAAGGAATGGATGGATGGATGAAAGAATGATTGGATGGATGAATGGACAGATGGATAGAGGTGGATGATTGGATGAATGGATGGATGGATGAAATAAAGGAAGAATGGATGGATGGAAATGACGAGAGATGGGCATTTATGTATGTGTGTATATGTATGTGTCTGCATTGGTTACATTTATGTATGTGTGTATATGTATGTGTCTGCATTGGTTACATTTATGTTTGTCTTTCCAGCTATCTATCCATCTGTATTCATTCATGTGTACACATTTCAGTATGAATGTGTTGACTATGAGCTAATTTCTGACTAATGACAATGTTAAACGGATGACATGAAATTTGTTCTTTCTCATACATTCTTTTGCCATTTCACGAATACATCATATACTGAAACCCATTAAACAGATTCCCCCATCCATTAGTCCAAAACGTTGAAACGAATTAGATGCTTGATGGGAAAAGTAAACTATTACAGTTATAAAATCTGTCTGAAAATAAAATAACAACCTTACATTTCATCTGATTTCATTTAAGTGTCACAGATAAATCTTATCATGATGTCATTTAAAAACAAATGATAAGGAGGAAGGAAGTAATATGTCTTTTAGCCAACACATGTAAGCAATAATATCTTCCTACATAAATCTGAACGCAGAGGAGTTCTAATTAAGTGGGAAATAAAGTGATCCCTCTGGCCTTCACCTTCACTAGTGCAGGTATGTATGGTATGCCTTAAGTTCAGTTCATAGAGCACTGGCATGAAGTGTCTTTGGTTCAAATCCTCTCAACGGAAAGAAGGAAGGAAATGTTTTATTTAACGATGCACTCAACACATTTTATTTATGGTTATATGGCGTCACATCCTCTCAACGGAGACAGAGTGAAGTATTACAGGCTCTGTTAGGTAGTCCTTCAAACAGTTATAATTAATGTCCTTTTTTAACTATGTTGTTTTGTTTAATGGCATCACATTGATTATTAATCATCGGCTATTGGATGTCAAACACATGGTAATTTTGACAAATAGTCTTAGAGAGAAAACCTGCTACATTTTTCAATTAGTGGCAAGGGATCTTTTATAAAAAAGAAAGAAAGAAATGTTTTATTTACTGACGCACTCAACACATTTTATTTATGGTTATATGGCATCAGACAAATGTTTAAGGACCACAGATATTGAGAGAGGAAACTCGCTGTCGCCATTTCATGGGCTACTCTTTTCGATTAGTAGCAAGGGATCTTTTATATGCACCATCCCACAGACAGGGTAGTACATACCACAGCATTTGATAAACCAGATTTGGTGTACTGGCTGGAACGAGAAATAGTCCAATGAGCCCACCGATGGGGATTGATCCCAAACCGACCGCACATCAAGCGAGCATTTTACCACTGGGCTACATCCCACCCCTTCATCTATGTTAAAACACAATTTTATGATTCATTATTTCTTTAATGTTTATTGCTTGGTTAAATAATATTAATCAATTGATGTATATTGTTTGCAATGGTGTATTATATTACCCAACTTTCACTAAGGATAAACCGGTACCAAATATATGTCTTGATAAACAATTTGTGCACATCTTAAATTTGTGCAACATATGATCAAGGAGACTATGTGGTTTAGGTGAATCATACATCACCATGGTAATACATGACTACAGTAAGATATGCCATCCACTGAACACAATGAATTTCAGATGCTTTACTTGACATGCAGGGCAGGATGTAGCCCAGTGGTAAAGCAGTCCTTGATGTGCAGTCAGTCTAGGATCGATCCCCGTTGGTGGACCCACTGGGATATTTCTCGCTCCAGCCAGTGCTCCACAACTGGTGTAACAAAGGCTATGGTATGTACTATCCTGTCTGTGGGATGGTGCATATAAAAGAGGAAACCTGCTGTCGCCACTTCATGGGCTACTCTTTTCGATTAGCAGCAAGGCATCTTTTATATGCACCATCCCACAGACAGGGTAGTACATACCACGGCCTTTGATATACCAGTCGTGGTGCACTGGCTGGAACAAGAAATGGCCCAATGAGCCCACCGACGGGGATCGATCCCAGACCAACCGCGCATCGAGTGAGCACTTTACCACTGGGCTACATCTCGCCCCTCTATGAGTGACAAGTGACAAGTGCTATGTATTCTGCACTGGGCTACATCTCGCCCCTCTATGAGTGACAAGTGACAAGTGCTATGTATTCTGCACTGGGCTACATCTCGCCCCTCTATGAGTGACAAGTGACAAGTGCTATGTATTCTGCACTGGGCTACATCTCGCCCCTCTATGAGTGACAAGTGACAAGTGCTATGTATTCTGCACTGGGCTACATCTCGCCCCTCTATGAGTGACAAGTGACAAGTGCTATGTATTCTGCACTGGGCTACATCTCGCCCCTCTATGAGTGACAAGTGACAAGTGCTATGTATTCTGCACTGGGCTACATCTCGCCCCTCTATGAGTGACAAGTGACAAGTGCTATGTATTCTGCACTGGGCTACATCTCGCCCCTCTATGAGTGAGTGCAAGCACTGGGATCAGCCCCTCTATGTGACTATGTATTCTGCACTGGGCTACATCTCGCCCCTCTATGAGTGACAAGTGACAAGTGCTATGTATTCTGCACTGGGCTACATCTCGCCCCTCTATGAGTGACAAGTGACAAGTGCTATGTATTCTGCACTGGGCTACATCTCGCCCCTCTATGAGTGACAAGTACTATGTATTCTGCACTGGGCTACATCTCGCCCCCTATGAGTGACAAGTGACAAGTGCTATGTATTCTGCACTGGGCTACATCTCGCCCCTCTATGAGTGACAAGTGACAAGTGCTATGTATTCTGCACTGGGCTACATCTCGCCCCTCTATGAGTGACAAGTGACAAGTGCTATGTATTCTGCACTGGGCTACATCTCGCCCCTCTATGAGTGACAAGTGACAAGTGCTATGTATTCTGCACTGGGCTACATCTCGCCCCTCTATGAGTGACAAGTGACAAGTGCTATGTATTCTGCACTGGGCTACATCTCGCCCCTCTATGAGTGACAAGTGACAAGTGCTATGTATTCTGCACTGGGCTACATCTCGCCCCTCTGCTAATGACAAGTGGGCTACATCTCGCCCCTCTATGAGTGACAAGTGACAAGTGCTATGTATTCTGCACTGGGCTACATCTCGCCCCTCTATGAGTGACAAGTGACAAGTGCTATGTATTCTGCACTGGGCTACATCTCGCCCCTCTATGAGTGACAAGTGACAAGTGCTATGTATTCTGCACTGGGCTACATCTCGCCCCTCTATGAGTGACAAGTGACAAGTGCTATGTATTCTGCACTGGGCTACATCTCGCCCCTCTATGAGTGACTAATGACAAGTGCTATGTATTCTGCACTGGGCTACATCTAGCCCCTCTATGAGTGACTAATGACAAGTGCTATGTATTCTGCACTGGGCTAAATCTCGCCCCTCTATGAGTGACAAGTGACAAGTGCTATGTATTCTGCACTGGGCTACATCTCGCCCCTCTATGAGTGACAAGTGACAAGTGCTATGTATTCTGCACTGGGCTACATCTCGCCCCTCTATGAGTGACAAGTGACAAGTGCTATGTATTCTGCACTGGGCTACATCTCGCCCCTCTATGAGTGACTAATGACAAGTGCTATGTATTCTGCACTGGGCTAAATCTCGCCCCTCTATGAGTGACTAATGACAAGTGCTATGTATTCTGCACTGCACTACATCTCGCCCCTCTATGAGTGACAAGTGACAAGTGCTGTGTATTCTGCACTGGGCTACATCTCGCCCCTCTATGAGTGACTAATGACAAGTGCTATGTATTCTGCACTGGGCTACATCTCGCCCCTCTATGAGTGACTAATGACAAGTGCTATGTATTCTGCACTGCACTACATCTCGCCCCTCTATGAGTGACAAGTGACAAGTGCTATGTATTCTGCACTGGGCTACATCTCGCCCCTCTATGAGTGACAAGTGACAAGTGCTATGTATTCTGCACTGGGCTACATCTCGCCCCTCTATGAGTGACAAGTGACAAGTGCTATGTATTCTGCACTGGGCTACATCTCGCCCCTCTATGAGTGACTAATGACAAGTGCTATGTATTCTGCACTGGGCTACATCTCGCCCCTCTATGAGTGACTAATGACAAGTGCTATGTATTCTGCACTGGGCTACATCTCGCCCCTCTATGAGTGACTAATGACAAGTGCTATGTATTCTGCACTGGGCTACATCTAGCCCCTCTATGAGTGACTAGTGACAAGTGCTATGTATTCTGCACTGCGCTCTGAAAACTGTGAGAAACGATCGTTTCATGAAAATCTCATTTTGCATAACCTATCTTTTGTTTGCCATCAAATTTAGGACATCATTTTCAGAATGAGTTATGAAGAAATGAAGAATGTAGTGTAAAATGTACCTGTAACTGCGGCCTTGTCACCAGGAGGGTCGTGTCGGTGGAGTTGGCAGAAAACAGTTTGATGGCCTGATCACGGTTATGTACATCTACGCCATTTATCTGAGGAAAATAAACACTAAATATCAAATATCTATTCATTATAAATCAGAAGCAACGATATCTGATATAACAATTAAAAAAAAAGAACAAGATACATTTGTAGATGTAAAAAGGGCTATTAAAATTAAGGTACATAACACTTTATTAACAGATTTGAAAAATATGACATTCATCCACCAACTCAGCACCTTGAAAACCCCCCCAGAAAAAAACCCCACTCCAAAATTAACATATTTATGTGTATGTTTTATAGCTGATAGTGTAAGTAGAGTAAGCAGACAAATCAATTTTGGATTAAATAATTTGACAGTTAATCATATAATGTACACAGGTTTTACATTATTGTTATGTGTTGTCCAAGCTACATGCGACTGTTACCTGTAAAATCTGATCTCCCTCCCGGATACGACCATCTCTGGCAGCTATACTGTTGGAGTCAATCTGAAAATACACAAATAAATAAATATAAAGTAAATTTAAAAAAATTAATTAATTAATTAATTAATTAAGTGTTCAAATATTCTGCATTAACATAAACAAGGTGTATACCAAAAAGCTGTATATTTATATTATAATATTAGAACATACAGTGGACTTAAGATCTGTTCAAACCATTAATCCTTTGCCATTAATCCTTTGCCATTAATCCTTTGCCAAAACTACTGTTTTGTTTAATGCCATCACTAGAGCACATTGATTTATTAGTCATTGGCTATTGGAAGGAAGGAAATGTTTTATTTAATGATGCACTCAACACATTTTATTTACGGTTATATGGAGTCAGACATATAGTTAACAACCACACAGATATTGAGAAAGGAAACCTGCTGTCGCCACTTCATGGGCTATTCTTTTCGATTAGCAGTAAGGGATCTTTTATATGCACCATCCCACAGACAGGATAGTATGTACCATGGCCTTTGTTACACCAATTGTGGAGCACTGGCTGGAACGAGAAATAGCCCAATGGGTCCACCGACGAGGATTAATCTTAGACCTACTGTGCATCAAGCGAATGCTTTACCACTAGGCTATGTGGCTATTGGATGTCAAACATTTGAAGTATAATGTTTGATAATGTTTGACATGCAGTCTTAGAGAAAACCAGCAGTAGGAGTAGCAGAAGCAGTAGTTGTGTGGCAGTAACTAGCAGTAGTAATGCATCATAACATCTCCACGTATCAGGGTCACCAGATGATCCACGGTAATTGAATGAGTAATGGGAACAGAGAAGCCAATAAAACCTATCAAGTTGTATGACATTCCCAGACAGGGCTGCGTGACAAGGGGGATCCCCATGGGTAATTAGACACCTCATCAACACCCTGCGTCCCCCACACACACACTGGCTCCCACACCAACACTGACACAGATTTGTCACCGGCAGATACAGCCATTAGTAATAAATGCCGCTTCTCCTGATCACAGATCTCCACTTGCAGGATGGGTACATTACACACAGGAATCTTAATTAGGGACCAGAGTTCTTCAGTGGGGGATTTTTCATTCCACAGATGGGCTGCCACGCTGCCAAAAGTCGGAGCATTGTGTCTGGAGATGTTATGCAAGAGTTGTATGATGTGCCAAAACTGTCTTGTGATGGTGCCATACACAAAGTGGATACCTTTTGATGATTAAAGGAAAGGAATGTTTTGTTAATGATATTTTGTAAATAACTGAATCAAGTGCTATCGAATGTCTACCATAGTAATTACTACAGATGGTTTACAAAATAAGAGTCAGTAACACTTCAACAATACAGAATATTCATTTCAGTCAGCATGATTAAAAAACCCATAGGCATGGAAAGAAGAGGGGGGAGGCATTGGCTCCCCACAACTTTGAAAATAAGACATCCCCTCTCCAATGAAAGGCCAATTAATACATTACTGGCCACACCAGTTGCTCACATCTCATAATGCTTATGACAAATTAACATGCTAATCATAGAAAGCTGTTGTGAAGCATGCCCAAATTAAGCACCTGTGAGACATTTCAGTTAACAGCAAGGCAACTTTTATATGTCCTTTCATTCAGACAGGATAAGACATATCACAACCTATGTAAAATAGGTTGTGTTGGAAAATCACCAACTGATTTTGCATTGATAGGGGAAAACAAGCCTGTAATGTCTCAGGTACAAGCTCTACTATGCATTTGTTAAAGCCACATTTAAATTAACTAATGGTACTGTAAAATGAAAACTGGATCATGTCTCACAACTTGGATAATTACAAAACAACAAACTACTGGAATATATTTATTTATCATATAATATCTTACATTTTCAGTGTAATCAAAGTATGTGAAATTTTTAAGATCACATACTTTAAGAATTTGATAACTTTGCAAATTAGATGTAAATTAATCAAGGTCACAGCACTAGGTTTATTGACATTTAAGAAAACATACTTGTGTGACACTCCATAATTGACGTATGCATTCAGTCATCGAATAAAAACATTTCAATGGCAATTTGACACTGAAAGCTGTCCAGCATTCAGAAAACAAAAAAACATTAAGCCCTAGTTTGTTTTGATGTAAGGACATCCAAAATGACGTCATTTCCATTCAAAAATACACTGCGCCACATATTCTTACGTCATTTGAATATCTAGTAATGGCGGACTGGAATTAAAGTTGCGTGTACAGTTTACAAAAACACGTTGTATTAAGCTTGAGATTATATGATAAAGAGATTATTACCCTCGTATATTTCGGTATCGTCAGTATCATATATTAGGAATAAAAATAATGTATTATGCTTGCCAGAGGCTCACATAATACCATTTTTATTCCTAATATATGATATTGACGATACTGAAAAACACTCTGGTAATAACCTCTTTATATATATATATCTTTCTAAGAATTCATTTCTTTAAAGAAATAATCTTTAAACATCAATATTTATTTTTCATTCATAAACAATTCCAACCCAGAGATAATGGTCTATAGACCGCAGCACATATGGCCCTTGGTTGTATTTTTTTAATGAGCATTCTCCTAATTTCAAACACAACCGCAAAAGGAAATTAAGTTAAACCGACTTCCTTTTGGATTCTCTGACAGGGAGGATGTATGTGAGAAGCGATGGAAGCTGGCAGCCAGTTGCAGACTCCCTCCCTCCAGACTGATTACCAGTTACACGGCTATGACAGCAGTAGCAGCAGGCCCCATCGGTAAGACAGAGCCGTGAGTACGGGGAGGTGTCCGATTCAGAGCCCAAGCTAGAACGTCAAATTACTATGAAATTTCTAGTAATAATATTATTAGTAAGTTGTCAGTCAGTGGCTTGTGAGTGAAAGCTGGTGTGCAGATGATGTAAACTGTGGCGGTTTGTTGTTGATACAGGATACACAGGATCATATCTAGTCTAAATTAAGGGGAGGGTGGTGCAGTAAAAAACATCAGGGCACAGTAATATAGTCTTCTCTATGTAAATACAAAGAGCATTTTTATACTAAGCAGGCAGTTTCTCACATGTTTTTTGGGGGAAACAACTGCCACCATGCTTTTCCCAATAAATATGAAAAGTACAGCAGTTAATCAATGAAGTTGATGGGAAGAAAATATAGTCACAACTTAGACGATGATTAATGCTGCATATGTGGGGTTTGTTTTACCATATCATGAAAACATGTGATTAGCTTATGAATAAGCATGTGACAAACACATGACTGAAAATAAAACAATTCTGCCCATTCATATTATGATCACGCTACTGTTACAAACTGCAGCTTTTGATATATTTAGGGAAAAGCTGAAACATCTGCATAGTAATATAAGTCATCTTCAGGTAGACAAAAAACTAAAAAAATTCTGGGAAACAAATTGCCCCTTGCCCCCTGTCCCCACGCCCTTGCAAGATGATACAGCATCATCTGCATAGGAGTAACACCGAAAACGATGATGGTGATGAGGGAAACACAGTGAGGATTTAAATATCAAAGACCAATTTGAAAGCGAAGACCAACTGCAGGTGCATGATGGTGACTTGCCCTTTTCATGAATAATATAGCATCGCTAGGCTTTGTTTTGCCATGTTATGCAAACATGTGACTAGCATATGATAAATCATATGACAAGCATATGACAAGCATGTGATAGAAACAAAACAAATCCGCAAATTGGTATTACATGTATAATCAAGTTGAAAACTGCATCATTTAACATAATTAAAAAGAGGCAAGTTTGACATCTGCATTTCAAAATGCTCACTAGCCGGTTTTTGTGCTTAACATTAAATGAACGTTACTGGATGGGAACCAAATTAACCATTAATAGGTACTTGCAAAAAACAAAAAAACAAAATGAAAACAAAAACAAAAAAACATGTGTATCAAATGTAAAAAAACCCACTTTCCTGTGCATTTCTTGAACAAGGTGTATATTTAACAGTATTAGAGGAAAAATTTAAATCTTATTCAAGAAATTATTTATTGGTCATTCGTAAACATTATGAGATGATTTCCACAATTATTATGGAATATATGGTATGTAAGTAACAAATTTCAACCATTTACAAAACTTTACACTTGGTTTGAGACCATTTTACTTAGTGCACAGGAACTTTTTTCCACAAGAATATACAATTTTGTATCATCGTTTTGTATGGTAAGCACTGCATCAGGTGGGTTCTTTTTAGGTTATTGCTATATGCAAAAGGTGTTTTACTTTTAATGAACAGATATTTATTTTCGTTTTAACAACAGCCTATACTCACAGATTTAATTAACAGTTTTAACTGATGTGCAAGACCACATATTTTTTAAATAAGAACATTTTATTTCAAATACTTAAAACATCCGCTGCATCTACCTGGCACAATGCCACAGTTCTTATCTCCTTGCCCTAATTTGTTGTAGTTTCCAAACCTTTGAAGAATAAAAAACTCACACTCTAGGATGTGAAGTAAATAAATGGGAAAACACTTGTGATAACAGCTAGAACATTTTATGATACTTTTTTGAGAAGCCATGAAGGTGGTTTCCTTCAAGGGAGAGCTTCAAGGGAGATAATAGCCATTAGCAGGTTGCAAAAATCCTTCCACGTATGTTTTATCTGGCAGTTAGTGCAAGCTGTACCTCGATGATATAGATGAAGATGTAGATGAAGATACAGAGCCCAAATGAAGGAAGCAATTTCATCACACAATCTATCTGATATGCTATACCTAATCTCATACTGTTCAACCGTTTACAAAAATGGTTAATTCCAGATAAAATGCAGTCTCATTTGGTTCATTTTAATGACTTCATTAAAATTTACGCAGTAAGCACTTTTAGTGTTTTACACAAATCATGCACTAATATTTTGCAGAGTACAACTCGGTGGAAATTAAGTCCACATGAGTTTCCAAATTCCAATTAGTTCTTCATTTGATTCATTTTTAATTTAATTACCGGCCTCAGTGGTGTTGTGGTTAAGCCATCCGACATAAGGCTGGTAGGTACTGGGTTCACAGTCCGATACCGACTCCCACCCAGAGCGAGTTTTAACGACTCGATGGGTAGGTGTAAGACCACTACAACGACTTCTCTCGCACTAACCGCAAAGAACTAACCCACTGTCCTGGACAGACAGCCCATATAGCTGAGGTGTGTGTTCCCAGGACAACATGCTTGAAACTTAATTGGATATAAGCATGAAAATAAATTGAAATGATATGAAAATTTAATTAATTTTCCTGTTTTAATAATGTTCAACAATCGGCTTAACAAAGGTCGATGAGATTCAAAATACCTGTAGTGCTATATATCAATGGCCATGATATTTACTATCCCTTTTTTAGTTTATTGAAAAGAACAATCAAAATGGTGGCATCAGAGGCCCATTATACAAAGGGATTTTAGTGCTACGGTCACCTCAAGTGCATATGGTAGTTATGCATTCAAGGTGATCTTAGTGTTAAGATCACTTCATAAAATGGGGACCTGTTTTTCTTTCACATATATACTACGGACTAACAGGAACCATTTTGTTTAAATAGCAAAATTGATTGGCAACTACTTTTTTTAACAGTTTAAAATTGTTTAGTGATCTCTGAAACTTGCAGAGTGAATCTTAACATATACTGAACAAAATGTTTCCTATACTACATGTAATATATGTCCGACATCTAAAAGTTGCTGATTAAATAATACTCTGAAAACTTTCACCAGATATTCTTTGCCATTTTTGTTTTTAAGCTTGTAAGCTTATAAGATAAAGAAACCAGGTACAAATGAAGATATGTCAGGTGCAACATACTTCAGAAAACTATTTCTAACATAAAAAAACAAGCTCTGCTGAAATATGATGCACTCTTTATAACTCTGCAAGACTTGCGTTTCAAGTTGTGCTGTGCAATTGCAGATGCCCTGCAGCACGGAGTGAGATAATCAGCCACAAATCTCAAGTCTAAACATCTCAACAACATCAGGAAGTCTGGGCTAATCTCCTCATGTTATTTCTCGTTGTAGAGGTTGCGTCACTCAAACACACATCAACAATGAGTCCATTTGTATGTTTGGGAAAATCATTTACTCACAAGCCTGGCAGTCCAATGGATTAAGTCCACTGAATTGCAAGTCTGATAACCAGGCCACATTACAGATATATATGTGTGGGGGTGGGGGGTGGGGGTGGGTTTTAAGAGGCTATTCAGTTGGGCCCACAGACTAAAAGTGAAATTAAAAAAAAAAACAATTCAATTATTTCTCTTTTACTTTTATTGTATGTATACTGTGAAATGAAATATAAGTATAAAAACACAACTATTACAAAGGACCGAATTTGCAAAGCCTGGTTTTCTTAAAGACACATGTTTAAAAATTGTAAAAGTATGTGGTTACCCATGTTTAAAGTCAAAAACAGGATTCGTAAAATTGAAAACAAACTGTGAAAAGGCAGTCAAATGATGAAAACCACAGGGGTGGATCCAGGATTTTGTAAAGGGTGAATCATAAAATACTAAAAAGGACAAGTCTGAGTTTACTGAAGTTACATTAGCCAATGTATGCTTTCTAAAAAACACTTTGAAATAAACATGCTTTAAGACATGTTTTCACGGCAATTTTGTATTTTGTATATTGTACATGATGAATTTAAAATTAATAAAAAGGGCACTTCAAATGGGCAGGGTGGGTGGGGGGTGGGTGTATCCACAGGACCCTTGTGACTCCCTTCTGGATATGCCAATGAAACCAAGACCATTATACTATTCATATCACAAAATAAAACTCCACTGGCAACTCTCACCATACAAGAATGGTGAAACCAAGGCCGTTATACTATTCATATCACAAAATAAAACTCCACTGGCAACTCTCACCACAAATGAATGGTGAAACCAAGGCCATTATACTATTCATATCACAAAATAAAACTCCACTGGCAACTCTCACCACACAAGAATGGTGAAACGAAGACCATTATACTATTCATATCACAAAATAAAACTCCACTGGCAACTCTCACCACACAAGAATGGTGAAACCAAGACCATTATACTATTCATATCACAAAATAAAACTCCACTGGCAACTCTCACCATACAAGAATGGTGAAACCAAGACCATTATACTATTCATATCACAAAATAAAACTCCACTGGCAACTCTCACCATACAAGAATGGTGAAACCAAGACCATTATACTATTCATATCACAAAATAAAACTCCACTGGCAACTCTCACCATACAAGAATGATGAAACCAAGACAAATATTTTATATATTTGAGCTGGAAATTTCACTGAATCCATCCTGGAATCTTTTTGATCAAAATGGCTAATTTATTGTCAGTGAAAAAACATTACATTTCTAAGTATAACCCAGCAATTGAGATTATCAATACCGGATGAAAGAAACCTCACTGTGTTTTATTTTGATAAACACTTAAATTAGAAAAGGATAGCCTGGAAAGCCAGTGATGATAGGATCTCTGTCCTGAAGCAAGAAACCAAATACACAACTTCCTCTTATCAGGTTCTCTATCAAGTACTGCAGACATATACAACCTACAACCTACTTGGAACCAGTCTATGTCAGCATTTTACAATATTTCAACAAAATGGTCGCTTTTCATTTGTACAGAATTTTGTTGTGATTTCTTTTAATGTGTATATAATATAGTGCTTAAGTTTTATAAACTTTATATAGTGTTTCAATATATTATGTACACAAAAGTATTTTTTTTACTAATCTCCTATATTTTGTATATGTTTACTGGTAAATAAAATTGTCTTTGCTGCTTATTATAATGCCACCCAATATGATCTGGGATTTGATCCAGATGGTGGTGGTCCTAAAAGATGACAAATCAGCAAGTGCCCAGCAGTGTTTCTTCCAGAAAGAAAATTTTGGGTATGGCACTATGGAATTGAATGCAACCACAGTCAAGAAAATGGGTTAAGTTTAGAGTTAGGGTTAAGAAAATCATACAGTAATGATGAGAGTAATTAATTTTGTCAAAACTTTTGGGTATGGCGCCATACCTGTTTTACCCTCTAGCAGAAACCCTGCCCAGTGACCTACACTGTTACTGTTTGGAAAGAAAGAAGGAAATGTTTTATTTAATGACACACTTAACATGTTTTTATTTTCACTCGATGAGCTACTTTTGTTTTTTATTACAGACAGTGGATCTTTCATATGCATCATTTGACAAACAGGATTGTACATACCAGTACATACATGGTCTTTGTTATATCAGTTGTGGAAAACAGGCTGAGACAACAAATAGCCCACTGATGGGGATCAATCCTAGCTATGGCTATTTGCAATCTAACATAATATTATGGTTATATTGACATATGGTCTAGAGATGAGAGGAAATCTGCTGCTGCTATTTAGGCTACTTATCCTAAAAATTAGCAAGCAAAGCAATCTTTTATATGTAGTTCACTAGAGACAGGACAGCACATACCACAGCCTTTAACATACCAGTCAAGGAACACTGGATGGGATTGGGGAAACGATAACGGGGTCCTTTAATGTGAAAGAAATCAATCTTATGACACATCAGGACTTAGGTAAGTGCTGTACCACTGAGCTACACGCCCATCATCTTAATACAAAAACTCAAATAAAAAGTTAATCTTGAGACATTAACCTCATTTCTATGTGTACTACTGGAATATATTCCACAGAGAAAACCTACAGTCAGCTGTACATGGCATTTCTCTAAGTACAAACACATGAAAGGAAGCTTGTAGGGTAATCGTAGCAACATTATATACCTTGAAGGATTTAGCGCCCACTGGGTAAATGTATTTTACTAATGTGAATCACGTGCTGCACGGTATAATTGTATAATTTGCTAAAGAAATGGATTATTCTCCAGGAAAACGGAACACTACAGCAGTGTGGGTAAACAATGGCATTCCCGATCTACCACATAGGAGATGAAATATATTTGGCAATGCCGTAATTACTTGTGGAAAATATATTTAATGGATACAAATGGAAACATTATGTGAGAAAATGGGGTCGTCAGTACTGGGTAAACAGGTGGTAGACATAATAAAAAACAACATGAAACAAAACAATCTGGCTTTGTAAACAGGAGTGTTGTAGCTGCAAGGTGGCTTTCGCTGGGTCCATAGCTCAAACATGTTGAGGTCAACTGAAGGGTCAAGGCCATGAATGGTGGTCAGGAAGAGCATAAAGTTTGAAACAAAAGTGATTTAAGAATTAGGTTGGATTACAATTCTAAATGTAAGGGCAGGAAATTCTATAAAGATATAAATGTATATTCTGTAAAAATACAATCAGTCTATCCATGAATATCCTATACTGGTCAGAATATGCAATATCTTTTTTAATATATAAAGTCAGTAATAGATATGTGAAGTAACTACATAAATTTCTCCTTTCCCATAACAAAATAATTTTCCCAACCATAAAAAATATTTAACAAATGAACAAACAATTTTTTTATTTTTTTTTAATTCTTCCTTGCCTGCCATCCCAAAAAATGAAAAATGTTATTAACAGTTAAAGGTTGTTGGTTTTTCTGTGGGGTAGGTAATACAATTTATTATGATTCTGTAACAATATATATATATATATATATATATATATATATATATATATATATATATATATATATACATATACTAGGCGGCAATAAAAACGCAATCTCGGAAATGATCATGGTTTATTTTATTATGCGAGATCCCACAAAAATGAAACTGATACCACCAGTGAGACCAACCACTGGCCCATCTGACTGGCACTGTCAGCCGCCAACAGTGAATCGCACATAACGTCTCTGGCGATGTCAACGTCATGGGGGTCAGTATTTCGTGTGACCTCCATGTGCTGCGATGCACGCCTGCAGCCTCCTAGGCATGGACATGCACAGGCGCCTCACCACATGTCGTGGGATGGCTGCCCAGTGATGCTGCAATGCCTGCTGCAGCTCAGCGAAGTTCTGTGGTGGATTCGGTTGGTTTTGAACACGACGTCCCAGCTCGTCCCACATGTGCTCTATTGGGTTCTTGTCCAGGGAAACTGCTGGCCAGTCCAACACAGTGACATGGTGGGCACGAAGAAACGCCTGTGTACGCCTGGCAGTGTGCGGCCGAGCGTTGTCTTGCTAGAAGACGAGCCTGTTTCCGCCATGCTGTCTCATCAATGGGAGGAGAACCGGCCGCAGGATGTTGTCGACGTAGTGTTGCGCATTAAGGTTTCCCTGTACCACCACGAGTTAGGACCGGAAGTCAGCATTGATGGCACCCCAAACCATGACTCCGCCGCCCCCGTAGCGGTCCCTCTCCAGAACACAGGCCTGCGCGACACGTTCTCCACGACGGCGGTAAATGGAATGACGTCTGTCCGTGACACTCACGTTAAATCTCGATTCATCCGAGAAGATGACATCTCGCCATCTCCTGGGTCGCAAATGCCCACCATTCCTGGCCCATAAGAGTCTTGCTTGATGATGTCTGTGCAGGAGGATAAGGCCACGGTAGGGTCGGTGGCAATGCAGTCGTGCTGCGGCAAGACGTCTCCGGACAGTTCGGGCGCTGATGAGTCATCCCCTGGTTCCCACTTCAGTCCTGGCAGTGCTTGCGGCTGTCAAAAACCGATTGCGCAGGTGCCGCAACCGTATGTTCTGGTCCTGTCTATTGGTCGTTACGCGTGGTGTGCCCGAACGACGACGGTCATTGACGGTCCCTGTCGTCTGATATCGGTTGAGGAGCCGATTAATGGTTGACGGGTGCACGTGGAACCGTTGTGCTACCCGCAATTGCGAGTTTCCGGCATTCAACAAGCCAATGGCTTCGTTGTTCAACCGAGGCAACGTGTAGGAGTGAGATACTCATTGCCACCCGCGTGTTCTGAGTGTGCCCGGGTATCAGGAAATGCACGTGCAAAGTGTTATTTCGCTAAGTGGTTGCGTGTGCGCGATTTACCGGATAATGCGTTTTTAGCATTGTTCCCCTTATGTTGGGAACAGGCCGGAAGTCGACCTTTACATGCTGCTGAAATAATGTGTACCACTGTACCATGTACATTGACGAATAGCGTCAACGAAGTCCAACCGGAACGTATATTATTTTGACAAAAGGAAATTGCGTTATTAATGGCGGCTAGTATATATATATATAACACAATGGCTTCAGATAATAGAAGTTTATTAATGTAATTATGCCTTTAGTTGAATAATCATGATTTAATTTTTATATAAAGACAAGCTTTTTCAAAACATTTCTATTACATGACCAACCCTCCCCCTCAAAACAAA
The DNA here is from genome assembly GCF_016097555.1 of Gigantopelta aegis. NCBI lineage: Eukaryota > Metazoa > Mollusca > Gastropoda > Neomphalida > Peltospiridae > Gigantopelta > Gigantopelta aegis. The sequence continues at coordinate 32,290,000 of NC_054701.1, read as the reverse complement.
TATAAATAAATAAAACAAATTAAAAAAGAAAAAAAAGAGAAACTAAAACAAAGAAAAAAAAGAGAGAAGAATATGCAATTAAGAATATATAAAAAGAAAGATAATATCTTTATTACAGTCTTATCATATTCTTGCAAATGTTCTTTTCTTTTTTCACTAGATTCCAGTATAGAAATAGGTGGGCACATAATACACTGCATCAATCTGGCTATTTCCAGTTGTTATAAATGCGCCTCATTCTTTATAGATTATTGATGCTTGCTGAAGCAGAAGATGGATGTGCTACATTACAATCTTCAGTGTATAATAATAGACAATTTTCACAGGTCTACTAAACTTCACACCAATCTCAAGCATTGGTACACAAATTGGCAGATGACGTTGCTTTTAAAGAATAAATTTTTCATTATTCTGTTTGCCTGAAAGATTTATAATAAAACGATTATTCCATCTTATCAAGGTACAGTGTACAACAAAGTCAGTTGGAAATCTTTTGATAATATGAAGTATAATTTATATGATTTTTTTTTAGCCAACAATTACATTTATTCAAAGGCTTAAACTTCATACAGGTTATCTAAGAGCGTAGTTATTGAGTGTTAATTAAAAAAAAAATCAATCATATTACTGTAAGTAAGCACATAAAAATATAAATTTTTACTGAATGAAAATTAGTTTGTTTTGTTTTACAACACCACTAGATCGGTTACCACTAGATCACATTGATTTATTAATCATCGGCTATTGAATGTTAATCATTTGGTAATTATTGACAAAAAGCCTTATGGGAAACCTAAAAAAATTTATTAGCAGCAAGGGAAGAAAGGAAATGTTTTATTTAACGATGCACTCAATAGCAGCAAGGGATTTTTTATTTGCCTTGCAGCTAATACAGATGCAGAAATATGCATTTTTAGCTATACTAACTAATGTTGGTTACAGTTATGTAACATCAGTATTTGTTTTCACTACATAACATAAAAGCAATAGCTACTTGTCATCTAGCTAAATATAAGCTATATTATTATTACTGTTAGTATATACAATGTAACATGTATATCATATTTAATGTTTATTATATAAAAATTTCTTTTCGTTACAGTACTACCATTACAATAAAGTTACATCTCTCAATTAAATACTGCAAAATACAACCGGCGACCACTTGAGTGGCAAAACTACAGGAATAACATGATTATTTAATGAAGTGAGCACAAGTGACAGCAGTGTGCATTGAAGCGTGTCAATTCAACATACAGCCGTGACGTCAGCATAGATGCATCCTCGGTCACAGATAGCGGTCACTCTATAATCTGCACAAGATTGATGCCTGATTTCCAGCGGGAATTATTTAATGATGTTATTTCCAAGCAGCAAGCTATGGAATGAGGGGGGGGGGGGGGGGGGGGCGTGCATAGGCAGCTGAAAATGGCTGAGCAGCAGTAATTGTCAAGTTATGTCCGATATATAGTCATTGTATGAACTGCCGCCAGCCGGCAGGTCTGTAAAAGTGCTAGGAGAGTCTCATAATGTAGGCCATATACATGCAATATGTCCGGCGCTCGCCATATTCATAATGGTACTTCAGGCATAAGCCAGTGGCCATCACTCTTCAAACAGGAGAGTTATTGTTATTAGTTATTCATTAAAACAGATTACTAGAGCCCCGTGTTCCAGACAGGATGAATTGGAATGATGAAATCTCGGCCCAGTGATGATGGTGTAAAAGAGTCTGATGGATTCTCGCTGTCTCGCTATAGTCATAAAAAACAACAACCCAGACCGCCTACCAGTGAATACAGCAGAATATCACACACAATAAAGACTAAGTCGAATCTCGTAACAAGGATAAAGTATTTAAATTGTTCTGTAATGATTCACCGATGCATGTGATGACCGTCATCGTATGAGTAAAGCTCTTTATATGGCGAACGGCCGGATAAAGTCTAAACTCTAAAAACAGCCAAAGCCTTTAGTTATTGTGCGGATATTATGCTATATAAGCAGTAATGCAATAACAAACCTATTTTTTTTCTATGGATATTGTATGGGTGATTTAATAATAGTAATTTAAAGAATGTCTTGTCTGTAAGTGTAACGAGATTAACTTATTGAGCGTTCAGCTGGAACAAGTATATACAGTGCACACAGTGTACCTTGAATGCTTCACTGCATGAATGAATAAATGTATGGATGGATGGATGGATGCATGGATGGATGGATGGATGGATGGATGGATGGATGAATGAATGAATGAATGAATGAATGAATGAATGAATGAATGAATGAATGAATGAATGAATGAATGAATGAATGTTTAACAACACCTCAGTGCAAACAAAATATTAGCTATTGGGAATCATAGAAAGTTTGAAAAAATGTGTTAATTTCAGTGGATATTGGACATTTGCAGAGAAAAAGTCCTGAAAATCATACATTTGAGAACATTCTTCAACCATGTTAGACACCAAATAGCTGTAGTTGATATATGTACTGAGTTGTTGTTAAATGAATAATGCTTGCATTTCTTTTTAACAATGTTCCAGACTCTGTATGTTTGAACATAAGGATGGTAGATAACAATCTTTTAATTTTAAACAGTCACAACAGCAGCATCTCAAAACTGACTTAGGTGTGCTACCTTCATGATCATACAAGATCAGGGACAGGCTACTTGCATCTGAAATCTGTGATTCGATTCCCCTGGTAAGCACAGTGCTGCCATTAAAAGGTGGAGAAAGAGGTCAGCTTGGGCCTGTTTCCACCATCATCTGATAATTGCCATATGAATAAATAATCACAGGAACTCTGCTGTGCATTGTACCTGCCATACAACCAGCTCTAGGTATTTCTCAAACCTCCACCAATGTTTACATGTTAAAAGTGCTGACCTGCAACAGGGTAGTTTATCTCAGTTCCGGGGATAAAGTATCATGTGCTGGAAGCCAAACATTTGCCGATTATGCAAGGACAGTTTAGATAATTTCTCTTATGAATATATAATCACAGGAACTCTGCTGAACACTGTATCAGCCATACAACTAGATCTAGCAGGGGTGGAACATAGTCTGGACTTTGAGGATAGAAGGGGCCGGATGTAGCCCAGTGGTACAGTGCTCGCTCGATGCACGTTCGGTGTGGGATCGATCCCTGTCAGTGGGCCCATTGGGCTATTTCTTGTTCCAACCATTGCACCATGACTGGTATATCAAAGGCTGTGATATGTACTATATAAAATATCCTTTGCTGCTAATCGAAAAGAGTAGCCCATGAAGTGGCAACAGCAGGTTTCCTCTCTCAATATTTGTGTGGTCCTTAACCATATTTCTGATGCCATATAACTGTACACAAAATGTGTTGAGTGTGTTGTTAAATAAAACATTTCTTCCTTTCTTTCTTTGAGGGTAGAGTTCAAATATGAAAAGTTTGTTTTGTTTAACAACATCACTAGATGATTTCAAATATGAATGCAGTGGACCCTATTGTCAATATATTCCTTGGACAAATAAATGAATAGCATTAAAATTGTTTTAGCATCAGCTGTGTTTCTCAAACCTTCACCAATGTTTACATGTTAAGTGCTAAACTGTATGTTCTGTCAATTCCTAGACCAATTACAGGACTTCTAGATTATGGTAGCCCCACTCCCATGGCGAGTGATATTCAATGTTGGGCTAGTAAATAACTACTATTGCCATACCCAACGGCTACTGAATTTTTTTGGGTCAACTGTTGCAGTCAAGTCTATTTTGTAAATATGAATATCTTGCCCTGACTCCATGCCCCCATTGTCAGTGTTTTAAGCTCTATTTCCCTCTTTAAGTAACATATCTGATCGTTACTATTATTTAGTAAAATTGTATTAACTTAAAGTAAAATAGGGCTAGTGAATTTTTAATCATGGCTAGTAAATTTTAAAAAATGACTGATCCCATGGCTACTGGATTTTATAAAAATTCTAGAAGCCGTGCCAATTAAAAGTTGCAGTTTTAGACAGATAATAGTAAAATATGCTGGAGTTTCATTGAAAAGTTCAGGCACATTGTTTACTGTGTGTTTAGTAAAGCTGTCAAATACATAAGCTACATGTTACAAAGGCATGGAAATATGAAACTAGCTGTACAAAACCACATGGGTTCCTCTATCAATTTGCATTCACATGATTTGCTCATTAAATTATGACTGTTCAAAATTTAAATGCAGTCCATCATATTAAGAATGTAAATGTGAAATTGAATTCACATCAATAAAATATGGAAAGATTAAAAGTTTCTTCTTTAAAAAAAAAAAAAAAATCCAAAACAAGCCATTTGGCTACAATGAGCAATTTTATTCTGATCAATACACAACAATTTCTAGAAAAGAATTCCTACACAGATTCCCTCTAATGAGAAGCATTGAGATATAATTGTAAGAGCTATTAAAAGATGCTTTCCCCAAACCCCAGATTGCTGGGGATCCTTGTTTAGAATTCCAAAGACACAGTTTACCATACTGAATGGGGAATTAATTGCACCACAACAACTGGATAAATACGGCAGTCATAAATCAAAATGTCGCTTGCACTATCTCACCAGATATAACACTGGAGCCATATGAACACAGGCAGCCTCAGGCATTCAGTCTGATTGGTACATTTACTCTCGCTGGAGATGGAGAAGAATTATTGTGAAGAAAAGCTAAGCCTCAGACTAAGATGTAAAAATCCTAAAATACATGTAGTTTTGAATTATAAAATACATTTTGATATTACTGATACTGCTAACTGCTATAATTGTTTGTGAATTTGATGTAGGGGGAAATTAATGTATAGTTAATGAAACTGAAGCATTTTGTTTAATCAGTCAACATAATAGGGTGAAAAAAGAAACCTGACTTTGTGACAACTAGGAGCAAAGAGTCTAAGTGCATTATCACATACTCTTTAATATATTGACTGACTGACTGACTGACTGATTAAAAGAATGACTGACTGACTGACTAGCTGACTGACTGACTGACTGAATGGATGACTAAATAAATGACTGACTGACTGACTGATTAAATCATTGAATAACCGATTAAATGACTGACTGACTGACTGACTGACTAGCTGACTGACTGACTGACTGAATGGATGACTAAATAAATGACTGACTGACTGACTGATTAAATCATTGAATAACCGATTAAATGACTGAATGACTCGTTAGATTACTGACTTTACTCACTTCACTCACTTGACTGACCAACTGACTAAATAAATTACCGACTGACCAACCAACCAACAAAACTATGACTAAATTACCTGAATTAATAAATGATAATTCAAAATTAAAAAAACCTCCAAAAGCCAAAAAACAAATGATTGGCAGAGGGGGAAAAAATCAATTCTAGAGACAGGGATTGATCCTGAAAACTCACAGCCTAGACACAGCAAGAGATATATTATTATCACACTCGACTGAGTAAAACCAACTCCGGAACTAACCGTCTGGTAATCTATACAGTTTGTGACAAAATCAAACAACTAACACAAAATGGCTATTTTGATCTGCAAAGGTGTTTTTGTTCCAGCTCCACACTGGCATCGGTTTCTAGGGAACGTTTGTCTAAGAAACAGAATAATGTTGGTCCAGTCACCGTTAGTGTTTTGCCTGGAAATGAAGTAAGATCGACTTTCTGATATCCCACTGCCTGCCTGATAATCGGAGCCATTCCCAGGTGGAGGTGAAGCCCGACTTCACGAGTAATTGATGCGATAGCACAACTTTTATTTACCGTTTCACATAATATGATATTTTAATGTTCCCTCTCATGTGATAGAGCTACCCAGGGGTTGTTCATTCTGTTTCAGGAACCTATCCTAGGTGACGCCTTCCAAACACGATAGTACAAATTAGCTTCTAGACAAACAAGATTTATACTTCTGTGATCTAAGTCATTCTCTGCTTATTATATAGCCTTTCCGGTGATTTTTTTTCTCCTCCTTTAAGTTTTGGTTACATAAAAAGTACTAGTGTTACATCAACGACTTGGCATGACAACAAAACCTCAAAGAAGTGTGAACGCATGCTGTAGTAAACTGACACTGTCCATGGAGTTTTCTATAGATGCATCATGTCAGTGCTACATTCATCAAATGATATTAATCTATATCATCATGGTCGAGCTGCAGTGTTTTACTGCTGAAGGGGCAGGATCTAGTGTATCCAGTGGAAAATGCATATAAAACATCCTTTGCTGCTAACAGAACAATGTAGAGACTTTTTTCTATGACTATATGTCAAAATTACCAAATGTCTGACATCCAGTAGCTGATGATTAATTAATTAATGTGCTCTAGTGGTGTTGTTAAATACAACAAAGCTTCACCTTTACTGCTGAGGGCCGTTCAGAATTGACCACACATAATTTAAAATGTCACTTAAATTGCCTATGTGAATTGAAATTGAATTTTTCAAATATATTTAAATCACTAAAAAGCTCACGGATTAAAAAATTGCTTGCCTTTTGTAGATGTATCTACTGCTATTCCGGCTGTGACCAATTAAATCCTGAATTTTGTTACAGATTTTTCAAACCAAATTCACCAAATTGCTAATAATTGCTAATAATGTTTTATGTTTTATTGAAACTGTCCATACATGTTTTATTAGGGGCTGTAAACCAGCTATGTTTCTCCTTAAAATACAGCTTGCTTGCCTTAATATTAACACACATTTATTTTACTGGCCAGCATACAAACGGACACCTCTGAAAAATGATCACAGAATCATTTACTGCCCACAAAGTGAAGCCAACGACCCATATAGACCTACATCAACTGGAGACCAGTTTATACAAGGCTCCTGTTTCACAATATGGATGGCTTTTATCGGCTCCCTTACACACAGTATCCGCCAATATGTGCAAGATGAGCCAAGATAAATGCATTACAGGAAAGAGAATCCTGAAGAATTATCAGAGTCCAATGGGTAATGGCTTCCAGCTAGGGCTGATGGCCAATGGGGATTACAGAGGGTGTCGGGTGTCCACGGAAGATACCTTGTACCCACTGGAAAAGACCTATTTACTTAACAGTAACCCTTTAAAGAAAACAGTCGCAAGTGAAACTGTCTGGAATGTTAATGGATTTTTATGACTCCCAGGTCATCAGATATATATCTCCTTTTATTTGTGTGTCCTTTTGTCTACAAATGTGTTTTTAAAACTCTTATGTTATTTCAATAAACTGTAAAGTATTTAGATTCTTACAAAATAAAATGGAACACAACAATCTGTCAAGTAATATCCAGTTTTAAGGGCATAAACAAAAAACGATTAGAAAAATCTTCGTAAACAGAAGGGCTAATGGCATGATGAATAGGTAACCGAGTTATTTTTGTTTTCTTGTGTTGTGTGGGAATCAGCACAATTAACGCATTTATGCTTTGTTTAGTTTGCTTTCTTTATCAACATGTGTGTGATTTGTATACAAGAGAGTACTCCACTGACCAGGTCAACTGGTTTGGCTCTTTTAGTCTGCAGATGGAAACACCGGCTCAGAAAATCTAAATGAGAATGGCTAAAGGAAACCAGCATTTTGTGCTACAAGTACAGTGTCATTAGATGTACTTATTGGTCCATTCATCAACATGTCCATAATGGCAGCCACAGGTTCAGTTTAGTACATATAGCTAAGATGGTATTACCAAGCTGAAACCATGGTGTTCATTGTTATACTCCAGTATTGCAATGCTGGACTGGGCTCTTGAATGGGTTTTAGCCAAGAGTGATGCAGAATTTTCTAGTGCTCTACTTGTTTAAGAAAGTGGGAGTGATCACTCGCCTCTACTGGCGAAGACTGCACTCTGGGTGACAGCCATTACCGGGGTGTGAACCCAGTACCCACTTGCTTTTACTGGCGGAGACGGCACGCTGGGTGACAGCCATTACCAGGATGTGTGTGTGTGTGTGTGTGTGTGTGTGTGTGTGTGTGTGTATGTATGTATGTATGTGTGTGTGTGTGTGTGTGTGTGTGTGTATGAACCCAGTACCCACTAGCCTCAATTCTAATGGTTTAATCACTTTATCACTGATTTTCCATATCAAACAAGAAACACTGTGGCTGAGATCAACTTTACGATTTCTTCTAAGCCCTGCAGGTGACAAATTTACTGCAACTTATGTTTTTATTACTTCAAAGGCAATACTGTACATATTTCACTACACTGCGTAATAGCACCATAAAATATTTCTATTTGCATTCCGTTATGATACACGCATAGTGTGAACTAATCTCACCCATTTGCAATTTCGAGTTTGAAACCATAACCCCGACCCATGGGACATCGATAACTGTCAGACCAAAACAGAAATCAAAGAGCTCTCCCGAACCACCTTTATGGAATCCCAGCAGGGGGCGCCACTTACAGACTTAGGACAACTCTATAAAACTTGTCGAATTACTTTTAGTGTGGAGCTATTGTCTTCGAGATGGGCCAGTGTTTGCGGGCTGTAACAAATTACAGACTTGAATGCAGTGTTTATCTTTATATCCAGTCATAATGAGGGGTTGCCCCCCTGCCCGGGCTTACCCGTCTGGCCCTGTAGATAATAACTGACCTCTGGTCATTGTTGTGGGAAGGGCAATAAAATGTGAAATGTCCATTTTTGTCATTTCTTGGAATGCACCTTGCTTGCTCACGCGCGTTAGTGTTTTTGACATACAATTCTTTAAATATTGGACAGTTTTGAAATTGGCATGCAGCATATCAAAAAGTTAGTTTGTTTTGTTCAACAATACCACTAGAGCACATTAATTTATTAATCATTGTCTGTTTGATGTCAAACATTTGATAATTCTGACAGAAAGCCTGTTACATTTTTTGATGAGTGCTCAGCAAGAGATCCTTTATATGGACTTCCCAAAGACAGAACAGCTCATAATATTTATATACAGAAATATGTACAGTTTAACATATATTTATATATTTAATTTAGGAACACTGGTTGGAATGGGAAAATATCTATGGTTTTCTGAAAAATGTGCTCTGCATGGTGGTGTCATCAAACAAAATAAACTTTTAAAAACAAATTTGATGGATCTTTAAAAACACCAACCATGTATTTGTTAAATATATTTATGTACTGGATGGATTGGGAAAACACATTGAAAGGAGTATAACGTCAAGTCTCACCTCACTAATGAATATATCTGTGATTTCATCTTCAAGGGAACCATAACACAGTGTCAGTCCCAGCTTGGCATCACTAGTAGACCGGTGAAGATTTACTTCCTGAAAATAGACAAAGATAAAACTGAATATTAAAAAAAGTACTAGATCACATTGTAGTAAGTATATGCCCTAATACAAACCTTAAATAATAAATATTACATTGCTTAAAATGTAAAACTGTTACACAAACTGCATTTTCTTTGCTGAGATTTTTTTTTTTTTTTTTTTTAAACTGCAATTTCTAAAACAACAACTGTTTAAAACTAAAAAAACAGACATTATACAAAATGCATTTTTTATTTTTTGACACAAAATAAATAAAAAAATAGTGCAACATCAATTTTGGATTGTCCAAATTATAGATTACATATATCAACTGCTCTTAAAAATATGCATACTGTGAGGTTATTTTAAGCTTTATTATAAATTCAGTTACAATTATTGCCTGTTATTTCTTTAAGATTTACAACATTATGAAACAGAAATTAAACATGCACAAACATCTGTATGACTGGTTTTGCTGAGTCATGTAGTTTACGCATATTTAATTCTGTTCATGATCTCATAAATCTGAAACAAATAACAGAAAATCCTTAATCGTCTGACATTTTTCATGCCGTTATTGCTCCTCAGAGAAAGTCTAGCCAGTAAATTTGTGTGCAATTATCTAAATGTCAAGCAAACAACTTATTTTAAATATTCTCTGTGATTTTTCACAAGACATGACGAAACTGCTAACTAATAATTATGCAGCTAGGATTTGTAAAATGTTTTAGTTTTTTTTAATCTGTTATTTGAATCTTTTGCCGATGAAAGGTGGAGAAAACATCATCTTGTCTTTTCAGTCAAGTGGCCACTGATAATTGATAACAGAATATGTTGTTTTTAAAAACACTGCCACACTTCATATGGAAGTTGTAACAGATTAAGGAGGAATGGGAGGAAAGGGATGCAGTATGAATATGTTTAAAACCACAACATAAAGAAGCATTTGACTTCATTTGAAATTATTATAACAGTAGAAAGGCTTCTATGCAGGACATTTTTTCTCTAATTTTTTTTTTTTTTTAGTGGGAGCTACATAATTATCAAAATTGATTTTTGTGAGTGTTGACATTGTAAAAGATAGTCACTGTAGTGTGCAAAAAGTGTACCTTGTAGGTCCGTTGAATGTGTGTGTGTGTGTGTATGTGTATGTGTGTGTATATGTTTGTGTGTCTGTGTGTGTGTGTGTATGTGTGTGTGTGTGTGTGTGTATGTGTGTGTGTATGTATGTGTGTGTATGTGTATCTGTGTGTGTGTGTGTATGTGTGTGTATATGTTTGTGTGTCTGTGTGTGTGTGTGTGTGTATGTGTGTGTGTGTGTGTGTGTGTGTATGTGTGTGTGTATGTATGTATGTATGTGTATATGTTTGTGTGTCTTTGTGTATATGTGTGTATTTGTGTGCACGTGCATGAGCACCTGATGCACCTGCTGGGTTTGAAACTGAGACAAACATGTTGCACACCAAACAAATGAAAGGAATGTTTGTTGAGTAACACCTCATCACATTGTTTGATTAATCAGTCGCTAGTAATAGGAGGAAAACATGTTAACTACAGAAAGAAAAAAAATCTGCTACTGCCACATAGATTGCTTTTATTAATGAATCACAGCACTCCTACAGACATGACAGCCAATATATTTTTCATGCTAGGGTGTCATTAATTCATTCATCCATTTCATCCATCCATCCATCCATCCATCCATCCATCTATCCATCCATTCATTCATTCTATCTAATTAATGTTCAAATATGCTGGTATGGACACTCATCTGGGCGATCTTAGCTGTTAAGAAATAGGTTAATGGTTAGTTGTCAGTGGTTAGCGAGAGACCTGACACCTTCTCACTAAGCCACTAAAATTCAATGGGAACTGGTCCTGGGATGCAAACCCAGTACCTGCTGACTACACCACAGAGACCAATATTTCTGCAACTTTTTATCAACCTTTCAACCGGACATCATGGCACCTAGCTGGAAACCCACCCTTTCTGTACACAAAGAAAAGCAGGTATAACCACGAAATGAAAGTCCCTTTCGTCTGTTGTTGCAGGAAAGGTTAAAGAGTGACAAGAAGCATGCAAATGCTGTAACATCGATCTGGGACTCATTCATCCCGTAAACACGGCACTGGCAGGCTTTTAGTGAAGCCAGCACCAGAAACTGGTAGCCATAACCTTGCCTTATTACTGGAGGTGAAAGAATGCTTCAAGTTCACGTTTGGCCTTTCTGCACACATGGCCACTGCAAAACTTGGGATAGTAAAAAACAAATCAAGCCTCAAAGTGTTTATAGTGAACAGGAATGCCGGTGTGCAAATTACCACTGCAAGCTGCTGCCATGCTATATATCCAGCTCAGGAAGCGAAAGTTGTTCCTGACTAAACTACCATGAACATCCGTCAGAAAAAAAGAAAAAAAAATACAGGAAGAAAATTGTGGCAGTATGCCAGTGAAACTGTACAAGATGTTTGTATACCAGTGCTGGGCCAGAAAGAAAGAAAGAAAAAAACAAAACAAGAGAAGGATCCATCAGTCTTTCAGTGGTGCTGTAATCTACATTGTAGTTTAACATTCGTGTTGATACAAATGACTGAATGTTATTTACATCTGCACCATATATCAAGACAAGATATGTAGGAATCATACACATACCCAGTAATATATATACAGAGAGAGAGAGAGAAAGAGAAAGAGAGAGAGAGAGAGAGAGAGAGAGAGAGAGAGAGAGAGAGAGAGAGAGAGAGAGAGAGAGAGAGAGAGAGAGAGAGAAGGGAGAGAGAGAGGGGAGAAAAAAAAATAGAGACAGAGAGAGACAGAGAGAGGAGGGAGATTTCCAGTTTAGGCCAATGACAAATTTGTTATTCTGTGAGTACATGTATTTGTAAATCATCGAATGAAAATTGGCATTTTCTGTCATGTATCGGTACATCATCCAACAAAAAATGTTATTCTACATGTACACATTTATATCATCTAATGAAAAAACAGGATGTTGTTCTACAACACTGACTCCTCTGCATGTTCATACCGCCAAAGTAAACAATACTGAGCTAATAACCAAACCACCATACTACATTTGCTGTAGACTAAGCCTTTTGACGGATGTGTTTTAGCACTAATCCTCCAGAGTGAAGAGTTAGAACAGTGCACCAGCCATGCATCACTGTTTGACAACAGCCAGGACAGAAGCCACCTTTTAAGAGATAAACATGAAAAGGTTCAAACTGCAGAAAGGCTGGAAAACAAGAGTTTTTCCACTAGATGGAAGATAAAACATTTTAACCATCAGGAGCAGACATGGAAATTGATTGAAATCTTACAGAGGATGACTGGCCAAACGAGAAGGAAAGGAGAGGAGAGAAATGTTTGTTTAATGACACTTCAGAATATTTTAAGCTAGCTACGGTTATTTGGTATCTAAAACATGATTATTTTGAAATGAGAGAGAGAGAGAGAGAGAGAGAGAGAGAGAGAGAGAGAGAGAGAGAGAGAGAGAGAGAGAGAGAGAGAGAGAGAGAGAGAGAGAGACGGAGAGAGAGAGAGGAGAGGGAGAGAGGAGAGAGAGAGAGGATGAAGTGAGGACAGAGAGAGAAGATGGAGAGAGAGAGAGAGAGGGAGAGAGAGAGAGTGTGGAGAGTGAGAGAGAGAGAGGAGAGTGGAGATGGAGAGAGAGAGAGAAATAGACAGCGAGAGAAAGAGGGAGGGAGGGAGGGGGAGGGTAGGGAGGGGGGAGAGAGAGAGAGGAGAGAGAGAGAGAGAGAGAGAGAGAGAGAGAGAGAGAGAGAGAGAGAGAGAGAGAGATACAGAGACAGACAGAGGGAGAGAGGAGGAGAGAGCTGGAGAGGAGAGGAGAGTGAGGGAGGGATGGAGGGAGAGAGAGGGAGGGAGAGAGATGGGAGGGGGAGAGAGAGAGGGAGAACAGTATATACCATGTCTTTCATTACATGGATGGATAGATAAATGGATGATAGAATAGATGTATGAACAATCAAGACTACCATATGCATACAAATGGATGAATGAGTGGATGAGTGGATGGATGGATGGATGGATGGATGGATGGATGGATGTGGATGGATGGATGGATGGATGGATGGATGGATGGATGGATGGATGGATGGATGGATGGATGGATGGATGGATGGATGGATGGACGGACAGATGTACATGTAATGGAAATAAATAAATAAACTTCACATAAAGAATACTCAATATATTTCAAACTTAACAAAAAATTATAGATGTAAATCAGTATATTCTTCCAAATACACTAAAAAACCAACATGGGATGAGAAAGGGTAGAAATAGCATTAATTTTTCTTCTTTTTCTTCCTTTTTTAAAACAAAAAATGGTGTGGAAAATTTAACTATGCGTTCACAACTGTCCATCGCTTCTTAAACTGTGAAACATCATGAACAGACAAACAGTGACTCTCTTTTTCTCTCTCATCACAAAACATGAACACACTTTACAATTAACTTTTCCTGGAGCAGGAACTGTTTGCCTGTCAGAAGATATACATTCTCAGAATTTCAGTCCTGGCACCACACAAGACATGGCTCTGGTCTTGTTGTGACACTTGTAATTAGCAAGCCAACACTGTACACAAGTCCAGACTCCTGGGAATGGTATGCCACACAAACGTGTACCTTTTAACAAGTCTCTACTCCTACTCTGTTCTCTACTCCAGTTGAGACAAATCATTCCCTTAGTGCTAATGGATCTAATTGGACAGAGAAAGACTGATGAAATGAATCTACAATGAATCGTGAGCCCAAGTCTTGTAAACAATGATGCTAATATTGTTATTATTAGATTATAGCCAAGGATGCCTCAAAAATGGATTTTGGCAAAACAGTTCAGCATAATATTTGGTAAACAGACAAAATATAAAGATATGTATATGTTTTTCATTGTTAACATCCAGCACTGATATCCACCCAAAACCCCTGCTGCTATCACATAGGCTTGTCCTACCAAAACAAAAAGCAGCAACAAGAGATCTTTTCATGCACTTTCCACACAGACAGGACAGTAAATGTCAGCACCTTTCATGAATCATTAATGGGGAAACAGTTGAGATATCAAAAAAGAAAATCCGACAAAGACATGTTGGGTGAGCTCTCTACCATGAAGCTACATTCTGCCGTAACTGATGTTCTAGCAATTGGTATGCAAGGATTCAAATTCTATTTTGTTGAAAAGTTTGTTTTCTTTAACGACACCACTAAAGCATATTGATTTATTAATCATCGGCTATTGGATGTCAATCAAATAGTAATTTTGACAAAGTGATAAAGAGGAAACCCACTACAAATTTCCATTAGTAGCAAGGGATCTTTTATATGCACCATATCACAGACAGGATAGCACATACCATGGCATGTGGTGCACTGGTTGGAACAAGAAATAGCCCAATGGGTCCACTGACAAGAATCGATCCTAGAACCAACTGAGCATCAGGCATGCCCTTTACCACTGGGCTACATCCCACCCCTCTATTTTGTTTAATCCACCAACATTTGTTAGTGATCAGAGTTATGATAACACCATTTGACTTATGAACACCACTGGAGTTATATGTCTCCATAAAACAGCAATATGAAGATACAGCATGACATTGTCTGCTTTTATCCTGAACCTCCAACCACCTTCTTTTGTCAGATTTATGCTGTGGGGAGTCTGACTTGTATCACGCCAGAGTGTGCATTCAACGCAGCTGACTTCACCTATAAATATACCTGCAATCTCCATAACTGCTCAAAATGATGCATGTACGTTTTATATCAAATGCAGAAAAACACATGCTGATAATTATCTATGCTAGCCAAATGTTTTGAATCTATCATTCTGCTTAACACATCCTTGACAATAATAGTAAACATTCTGCCAGGTAAAAACGAGTTCAAAATTTCAGTGCACAAGCACAGGATTCACCTGCTTCACAAGTGTTTACAAGTTCATCGAAGGTCATGGAATACTGAACTAAAAGAATAAAATAAGGTACCAGTTGCATCTTCTCACTCCAGACTTAATGGTATAGTGGTTAGGTCATCAGGTTTATGTTCAGCTAATATAATACAGCTGTCTTTACTTTTAAAAGGAAAAGAAAGGAAAGGAATGTTTGTGTAGTGACACCTCAGCACATTTTAAATTAAGACTATTTAGAAAGAAAGAAAGGTTGTACTTAATGACTCTCTCAATATATTTTAATTATAGTTGTATAGTGATTGACGTATGGTTAAGGACCAGTTGTGGAGCATTGATTGTAACAAGTAATAGCCCAGTGAGACACTGACAGATCAATCAAATACTGATCATACATCTGGCAAGTGTGTTTCCATCGCTCTAAGACTATCTGGTGCCTGGTTTTAGCCATATAGACTACTACTATTGATAAAGCAGCAAGATATCTTTATATGCACTTTCCCCAGACAGGGCAGTACATACCAAGGCTTTTGATATCCCAGTTGTGGGGCAGAGGCTGGGACAGAAAAACACACAACCTGAGTCCATTAAGAATGACAGATTGTGTAACCCATCACAACTCTTCTCTCTCCAGCCAGTGCACCACAACTGGTATATCAAAGGCAATGGTATGTGCTATCATGTCTGTGGGATGGTGCATATAAAAGATCCCTTGCTGCTAATTGAAAAGAGTAGCCTATGAAGTTGTGACAGTCGGTTTCTTCTCTCAATATCTGTGTGGTCCTTAACTATATGTCCAATGCCATATAACCATAAATAAAATGTGTGGAGTGCGTCGTTAAATAAAACATTTCCTTCCTTCCCATTGCAACTCAGATGAGCACTCTACCACTAAGCCACATCCTGCCAATGTTTACTGTTAAATTACACATTACTTAAAACCTTTTACTTCAGTTATTAATTTTAGCTATCTCAATGTGTTTCTGGTTGTCCTGGTCTTTGAAACAGCTCAAAATACATTTTTATGTGGAACAGAAAATAATTAGTACTTCGCAAATTAAAAGTCAGTTACTTCAGTACTAACTTGAACACCATTGAGGAGGTATATGTTGGGATTTAGAAAAAACGAAGCTAAGATGAATCTTTATGGTGCTATGTCACAAAGTATTTATTTTTGTAATATGGGGAAAAACCATGCTAAATTCTGTATTTTTATTTTCTACATGGATGGACATAAAAGGGTGTTTCCCCACTGCAACACACAATTTATTTTTTTGGCACATCCTTTTTCTTTGTCCTTAAATTCTGTTTCAAATTAAACTGCAGGAAATAAATTTTGAAAATGTATGACAGATGATATATCAACCTAATTACCTGGCACCTTTTTTACCCAAATGGTGTCAATCACACTAAAATGGGTCAATTATTAATTTAAGTTCAACACAAATAAATTAACATTAAAAAAAAAAAATCTGTCATTTTCAAATTCTCATTTACAAATATATTTCGATCAAAGAGGCGCTGACTGCTCAAGCTGTGTAGAATATTGGTCTGGACTCTTGATGCCACAGCACAGAAATCCCAGAGACAGCAGGCAATCCGCATGCACACTGGCACAGTGACAATTTATTTATTGCACCGGCTTTGATCTAAACGAGCTGGAATTCAATTCCAATATCTGTGTCACTTTGCTAACAAGAAGCATGGGGCGAGGAGGCCACACTGTGTCACTCTACTAACAAGAAGCCCACAGCACGGGGTCACACAGTGTCAGTTGGCTAACAAGAATCGCCCGTATGAGATCATACATCACAGTTGACATCACAGCCAACACAGACTGTTTTTTTCAATGATCCAGCATTGCTGTACCACAGATACTGATAGTACCAAGTGTTCACCTTAAAATACCAACAGTTTTGGAGAAAAAGAAAAAGAAACAAACCAAAACTTCCAAAACAAATATTATTATAAAAGAGTGGACACAAATCTGACCTGCCAGACAGATGAAAGGGAGCCAGCCTTTCTGGCCAGGACCCATGCTGAGTGTTTCATGAGGCAAAGATAACGCCCATGTCCAAATGGTCATTTAAAAACTGGCCATGATTGATTCATTGATTCCCAGTCTGCAGTCCGAGGTCACACTGGGAAAATAAAGACTGGGGGCCTCCGCAACATGAAGGGATCAAAGAACAGACATGCTTCGCTCAACGGGAGGGGTTGATGCCTTGTTCTGGACTTGCAAGGTGCAAACACCATGAAAGAAACAATGTTTAAAATAATGCAGAAGCATGGGGATCTGCTGACATAAAGTATGGCTTTAGATACATGGAGAGATCAAAGGGCAGACATGCTCTGCTCAACGGGTGGGGGTGGTGCCTTGTCTTAGACATGCAATGTGTAAACACCATGAGAGAAACAATGTTCAAAATAATGCAGAAGCATGGGGATTTGTTGACATAAAGTATGGCTTTAGATACACCAAGAGATCAAAGGGCAGACATGCTCCGCTCGATGGGTGGGGTAATACATTAGTCTCCACATGCAAGGTGCACACACCGTGAGAGAAACAATGATTAAAACACACAAGTCTGACTTTAGCAACATAAACAGATCAAAGGGCAGACATGCTTGGCTCAGTGGGTGGGGCGATACCTTGGTCTGGACATGCAAGCAGCTATAACACTAGAAGGGGAAACCAATATTCCAAACAATGCAGAAGCATGCAGTTTTGCAGATGCAATGATCCACAGGAGTTAGACGTGTGTCATTAACAAATACTAGAGATGTACAAATATTAGATTACGCAGAATTACATGCATTCTGTTATGAAACCTGACCATCTACTAGTATGTCATTAAGAAATACAAGACATGTGTACATTGTGAGATATGTAGAAATGTAGAAATATGATCATAAATGTTAGTAAGACTTGCACGAAACCTGCAGACATGGGAATTTGCAGAAGCTGCATGTACGTTATTGGAAAATATGCCAAACTTGTAGACACTGGAGCGTGTAGAAGTTACATATATATACTCTTAAGAAAAATATGTTATTTCTAGACCGGTGGAATCTGCAGAGGTTACGTCAATGTTCTTAAGACGTACAGAGGTATGCCAACATGGGCCAGATCCCAACAGGGATTAGCTGCTGTGCTAAATGAAACAGGTGATGCACTCAAGCTGCATCAGACATAAATGAACTCACACCAAAGTACTAGTTTGAAGTCTAAGAAAGAAAGAAAAGAAAGAAAAGTTTTATTTAACTATGTACTCAATTTTAATAATGGTTATGTGGTGCCAGACATATGGTTAAGGACCACAGAAATATTCAACAGATTTCATAAAAATTAGCTCACATTTAAAAACCCACAAATAATGTTCCTTTGATTTTTATGGATGTGACATTTTGCATTTAACTAGTTTTTTTATTTTCACTTCCGACACCTCACCGAATGACATACAGCTTCTATATGACAACAAAAGTAACTAACATAAACATAGTTGAAAATACTATAAATGATGCCATGTATGATGACCCCTGCTTAGAAAGGGCTCCTGAGATGACTGTTTAATACATGTCAAACTGTACTGAAGTGAAACCCCTCTAAACCAGACACTCACATAAAAATTCTTGTTTAAAGGGATATCTGGTTTCAAGAGGTTCAGTTCTGTAATAATATTTAAAAAAGGACGATGAAAAATGTCTGGTTTTGAGCAAGTTTCAGTTCATAGAGGCTCCGGTTCTGATTGAGTTCACTGTATATTTAGATAATTAATTAGTGAGAATATTAAGGTGACCTCTAAAAGACAGGTTGCTGCTTATAGCAAAGAAAGAAAGAAATGTTTTTATTTAACGACGCACTCAACACATTTTATTTATGGTTATATGGAGTCAGACATATGGTTATGGACCACACAGATTTCGAGAGGAAACCTGCTGTCGCCACTACATGAGCTACTCTTTCCGATTAGCAGTAAGGGATCTTTTATTTGCGCTTCCCACAAACCATGGCCTTAATTGAACCAGTTATGGATCACTGGTTGGTGCAAGTGGTTTACACCTACCCATTGAGCCTTGCGGAGCACTCACTCAGGGTTTGAAGTCGGTATCTGGATTAAAAATCCCATGCCTCAACTGGGATCCGACTGCTTATAGCAGACATTTTACTATATACCTATAAACCTCTAAGTGTTCAAAGATCTTTCTTTAAGGTTTTCCCACAGCCTTTTTATCGACAGCCCTGGCTCTATATAACAAGACCATCTCACTTCGTCTCTATTAAAAAGTCCAGCTCGCTCACACTATCTCTAGTCTGCTTGACATAAAAGTATTAAAGCAAGAAAGCAGCCATGTCTTTCCAATTACTTTATGAACACGTGCAATAAACCTGCATCAAAATATACTCAAAAGCTGGCGCTGGGCATCTGCTGAGGATTCGTATAAAAACCGCGGTGAGACCAAGTCTTTCTGGCATTGCGTATAATGTACAATCAATATCCAATCACACAGCTCGGTGCCAGCTTGTGCAAGCCATAATCCCGAGCTTATGACCAACATAAAATATGACGTGTTCATGGAGCGACAGTACATGACCGTCACCCACCTAACTGATTTGCAGTCGGAGCAGAAAGAGCTAAGACTGTTTTATTTCCCTCGGGGTCTGAAAGCAAACACGGTGTCAGGAACAAAACATATCATGAGTCAATAGAGATTTCCAACAGGTAGAAGCATGCTTATTTGATGACACATAAATAGCAACTTGTGTTGCTTGTTCAAATCAAGGTACATGTATTGAACAGGTGGGTTTTATTTACAGGTTTAAGTGATCTATATCTCTGCACAAAGCGGAATCAAATGGGTATTTGGCAAAATAGTGGTTGATTCCATAAAGTTTTATCCAGTGTCTTGTCTACAGGAAAAGATCCTTTACAATTTGTTGTCTTCTCTTTTTTTTTAAATCAAGGTGTTGTCTTACATCTCCCCACTGAGCTGTCAAAACTGATCACTTTGGGTGGGAGTCAGTACTGGGATTCGAACCTAGTACCTAGCAATCTCAAGTCTGATGGCTTAACCACCATACCACCAAGCCTTATACCAACTAGTGAACAATTTCTCTTCATTATATCATTACATTCATACATTGCTATGGTTACTGTCAACACTCCACAGATGTTGAAAATTATTTTCAATAATATGTGAAATGGTTTTCAGCAGAATCAACAGCCCGGAGCTGTCTCACACCGATATTACGTCTACAGCACACTGTGACTGTCAACAAATCCACAACCAGGAACATGATGGGACAGCCATGATGGGTAAACTTAAAGCCACAGTGATCACAATGAACACAATGAACAAGTGCTCAATGCTGTGCTCAATGCTGTGCTCAAACCATGAAGACTATACAGTTATTTTTAATGCACAAATACTGCTGCTGCATGCTTATTTTTATCAGTCACTATTGACTAGTTTCGATAACTCAAGTTTTTAACTCAAGTTTTTAAAGGTCCATTATCGTAATTGTAAGTGCTAATATTTTGCTATTTTTATATTCATTGGTAAGAAATAATTACAAATTAATCAATCGCATTCATAACCTTTGCATAATTAACTAGAAAGTATCTGAATTGAAATATGCTGCTAATGGACATACACAGAAAAGTCTGAATCTGTAATCTTCTCCTTCCTTCTTCTAGGTATCGAACAACAAAACCGTATCTCTGCACAATGCAGAGTCAAAAAGGATTTAACAAAATAGCAGGTGATTCAATGAATATTCATCTATAGTCCGTCCCACAGGAAACAACTTTTTCATGCTATGAAATTTACTACAAGTTATTTATGTCTGAGCCAATTGATTTGTAAATTGAACACAAAAATAGTTGTTGTTTTTTATTTCCAATTTTTTTTTAATGTTTCTTCTTACTTCATACCAAACTGAAATTATTTACAAAATACATTTTTATAGAATGATGGGACGAACTATAGTGCCTCACCTACAAGAGATACTTTGGCTTTTAGTATTTTTTTTAGATTGACTGCAAAGAATTCGGGATAGTTATTATGGACAAAACATGTACCGGTATGCAAAAACCCTCTTAGTCATCCTCTACATGTTTTCTACTAAAATGATTTTTCTTGTATTAATAAATGAATTAAGCAACACCAATGTTTTGTCACCACGCACTGTGCCTGTTGCATTAAACCCATTTCCATATGTATAAGTGTTGTGATCTTTATTTGTGTATTATGAATTGGTTGTCAGAATTGTCACAAATTAAGTCTTATCAGTCCCCGCCACTCCGTGGTCTGCAGGGCTTCCCCATCACTAATGCTTATTGAACACAACAAATTCCACACACCGTTCCCACTGCAGGAACTTTCTATCAGAACCAAGTGATCAGTATTGCCTGGTTATGACTGTGAATCATCTGGGGAGATATTATGGCATTACAATAAATTGCATTCATATGGTGTAACTTAATTGCACTGGCCTCAGTGGTAGCGGCAGGATTTAGTTCAGTCGGTAGAATGCTCGCCTGAGGTTCTTGGGTTCTAGGATTGAACATCATAGGCAGACTCATCGGGGTTTTTTCCTCCAACCCAAACAGTGCCCCATGACTGGTATATCAAAGACCAAGGTACGTGCTGTCCTGTCTATGAGAAAGTGCATATAAAAGATCCCTTGCTGCTAATGGAAAACTATATAGGCTTTCTCTGAAGATTATATGTTAGAATTACCAATAGCCAATGATTAATTAATCAATGTACTCTAGTGGTTTCGTTAAACAAAACAAATTTCTTTGGTCTCAGTGAAGTAATGGCATCTGCTCCAAACCAAAGTGAGTTTTAATGGCATATGCAATGAGGAAATATAAGGCAGTTTACATAACCAATCAGATACCTACACAACATTGATAAAAATTTGTGTTTAAATAATGAGTTAATGGCTTATAATAGCAGAATAATCAACAAGCCACTTCCTCCAGAGGTGCATAGCAAAGATGTCATTACCACAAAGATGATAAAGCAGGAGGAGTCTTCATTCAAATCTGGAGTCTGAAGATAAAGAGAAATTCTGCTAGCTTACAGTGATCTTGTCAGTACTAGGAAAATGTGATAAAGCACAGAAAGGGTTAATTTATATCGTCAGTCTCAACCTAAAGTGAAGACAAAGTCTTGCAGCTAATGGTGGCCACGTCAGTACCACAGATAAAACACAGGGAGGGTTAATTTATATCTGGAGTCTGGGAGAAAGAGCAGGACTTGCAGATGATAATGGTGACCACATCAGTACCACAGATAAAGCACAGAAAGGGTTAATTTATATGTCAAGCCTCAAGTCTAAAGTGAAGACAAAGTTTTGCAGATAATGGTGACCATGTCAGTACCAGAGATAAAACACAGGAAGGGTTCATTTATATCTGGAGTCTGTGAGAGGAGTAGGACTAGCAGATAATGGTGCCTCCAGTATTGGGTTACGCATTGCCCAGAGTTTTGGAATAAGAGGCCAGAAACTCGCCTGCTGGTCCCCTCCAGTAAATCAGCATCCTCTGACAGGCTGGATTGTCATGTTAATTGCTTCTAGATAACAAGAGGACAGTTGGAGTTTATAATTGCAACCTGTTTGAGTTACACGGCTTCTTGGCGTCACGACAGATTTACTGAACAGCTTCATAGTGTTACTAGTATATACTGGTATATATACAGCTCACTACATTACTGAGAAAGAGACTATTTTTATAATACATTTATTTGTATTTAAGACATTATGCACAAATTTATATAACTAACAATGTTGTTTCACATAGCTTGCTACTATAGTGACAAAAAAGACTATTTTTATAAATATATTCTATTGTATTAAAAATATTACAATTAATGACATGTCTTAAGAGTTATTACTGAGAACAAAAACTGTATTTATATTATTTTGTATTCAAAATATCCTGATCTTAGAGTTATTGTAAAAACAGAAGACTATATTTGAAATCCTTTTTTTTAATCTATCTGATCAACTGGGGAATGCACAAAAGTAAATGCCCAATCAAACATAGTTAAAATCAATAGTCAAACCCTCAGTTTGAAAGCAATATGAAAATAAATATGCATTATTATGACTTTGACTACAATGATGATGCAAAACAGGGGTTATTTACTTAATTAACTGGCACCCAGAAACCAAAGACTAGATTATATTATCTTACAAATATTCCTTATTTAAGAGATTGCTGAGACAACAGGTGCCATAGATAATTATTTCTGAATTAGTCTGAGACTTTAATTTAGATGCGAAACAAAGGCTATAAACTGGGCATCCAGAAACCATGTAGACCGGTCCTCTTAGAAATATTCCCTGTTTAAGAGATTACAAAGACAACAGGTGCTGAAGAACATAATCAAACTACAAGTTGATATCGGTGATGTTTAGAGTGAACCGATACACATCTGACACAAAAGCTGCACATGTAAACAGAACAGTATCTTTATTACCTGCTATTTATTGCAGTCAGATACCACTGTGACATGGGGATATGTCAGGACTCGGGGGTCAGCTCCAAACATGGAATGATCTTCCACGTGTGATGACCATTACTTTGATAAAAGACCTAATATACTGCCTTGTGTTGTTTTTCCTACATTTTTGTTGATCGTTTTCAAATACTTATTTTATTGCTGCTGGGTACTTTATGTATAAGATGGTGGTTTAAGTATGAAAAATAAAAAATGAACTGTGGAAACGGGAGGGTAGGGGGCCAAGGGCAGGATGTAGCTCAGTGGTAGAATGATCATTTGGGGTGTGATGAGACATAGGACTGACCACCCTTGATGGACCCTTGATGGTTGTTCTCCATAAAGTCAGTGGCCCATGACTGGAATGTCAAAGTTAAAGTTTAACATGCTAACGGCCAGTTAAGGTTTAGGCATGTTTGCCTTGGGCATGATGTCTTATTTGGGGCTAGAGAGTCCCACCCAAGGCAGATTAATTTGCAGTACTATCATTACTCCACCTGTAATAAAACAATCAAGCCATCAACAAAAAGAGATTCAATGAGAATGTCATTAACCTTATTTACATGGCTTGCATCTTAATTAGATTTGTAAATGGAAAGGAATTTATTATTATCATAAAGGAACAAATGTAATGCAACTGCTTTTTTAAAATATAAATTCCCACAAAATAGGATTTTAAAGATATACCACATATCCCATTTCTTGGTATGCTTTGATAAAATATCCCTTTGAAAAAACTGTAATTTTTAATTAATACCAAAGTTCTGACTGAATAACAAAATAATCATCTATATCCAAAATGATAAATGTTTCGTGGAAACAGAATCTATTCGTGGATTGTCCAAAGACTTCCTAATTTCGATACCTATAAATTCAGTGGCAAGTACTCGGTGAAGGATTCTTTTCAAAAGATGTAGCACACACACAAGAATCTGTGCAAGGCTTAAAACTGATAAAATTTAGATTATTTTTCAGTAACTTATGTGTTACAAGATGTGGATTGATTCAGCAGAGACTCGTGAATTCCAGCAGTTATCGTGCACAGCTATTTCGAGAATGCAAGATTGGTTGTAAAGAATATAGTCTTGTCAGACTTCCAGTGTGTGCGTGGTATGAAGCACCCATAACCAGACGCACATGTAGGGTGGCATTGCCTGTCTGTGTGCGGTACCTGCAAACAGTTTAATAATCTCCACCTGGCGATCATACCGATAGTGTGCAGAACAGCATCGGTGTTTTAGAAAATATTATCAGTTCTGTGTGGTGGTTGGAACCCAGTGTTGTGAGAAAGTCCAGAGAGTATTACTTTATCTCCAACGGTATCCACGGTTTATTATTCCACACACAAAAACTTGGTGGATTTCCAGCAGAAATAAATTTCTTATTTACTAATAAATGCTCGGCTTAGTTAGGCTTGATAAAATGGTTAAGCTGCTGTAAGCTTGTGTATCTGTGTATCAGTGTACTTTATCAAACAAAACATCGCTTTCTATTTGTTTATTTTCACCGAAAAAATGTTTTTACGTTTTGCCAGTGTGGGGATTTAAAAATAGAAAGAATGCTTTCACCGAAATCGAAATATCAAGAGTAAGAGATTGTACACCTGTCTGTAATATTTACCTGGATGAAATACACAATTGTTATCTAGATAACACATCGTTCAGATAAAGATGTAAGTTGTGGTGTAACTCATTGAGACATTTAGCACCAGGAAGGATGTGAATAGAATAGAATAGAATAGAATAGAATAGAATAGAAGAGAAGAGAAGAGAAGAGAAGAGAAGAGAAGAGAAGAGAACGGAACATAACAGGACCCATATTCACAAAATATCGTAAGCCTAGTTTTACACGTAAACGTAAATCTACGACTGAAGAGCTATTCACGAAACAACGAAAACGTAAGTTACGTGTAAAGTTGGACGTAAATATAAAAGTGCCTCAGGTTGCAACTAACGCTGCACGTAAGTTGTGTACATATAATAAATCAAGCACGATCGCCGTTATTTACTATTATTTACGGAAACTAGCAGTATTTCCAATAAATTAAGCAGTTTGCGATGGCAAACCCCCACGGATTGAACATATTTTTGTTCGTGATCGAACGGATGTTTTCGACACGGCCAATTTCTCCTGAGTTATCTTTTTTTTTTTAAGAAATGTCCTCAAGTTCGTACCAAAATGTGGATTAAAATGCCATGGTTCACTGTTCGCTATGTTATTGTTAGCAGACGACAAACAAAATTGCATTTTGCGCATTTGTTATTTACCCGGTAGCCATCGTTTCTAACGTGTTTTTATTAATTACTCCAGTGAGAATGTTAAATCGTAGATTTACGTCCAACTAAGTTACGTTTACATTTACGACCATCTTTGAGAATAAGGTGCTTCTTGCACATTAACGTAAATCTACGGCACACGTAAGTGCTAGTCGTAGACGTAAATTTACACTTTTTTGTGAATATGGGTCCAGATGTTTAACGACACCCCAGCATGAAACAGGATGGATGTGATTCATCCATTTAACCAATGACGGGATGTAGCTCAGTGGTATGATGGGTTATAGGATCAACTGTCCTTGGTGGACCCGTTAGATTTTGACCCTTTCAAAGCCAGTGCCACAGTCTGGTAGATCAAAGTTGGTTATGTGCTGTAATAGCATCAGCAGTCCTTTCCTTTCCTGCAGATCTTTAATGTCCAGATTAAAATTTAATTCATAGTGATTTATTTGTTCTGTGCTTATATTCAATTAAAATGCATATACAGTATGCTGTACTGGTCACAGCAGATACTGATAAAGAAAGAGAAAATAGAAAAGAGAAAGAGGAATAGAGAGCGAGACAGATAAAATGAAAAACGAAAACAGAAAAGAGACAAAGAAGAGAGATAGAAAAAATAAAGTAGTGAGTGTGAGAAAGCAAGGAGAGAGAGAGAGAGAGAGAGAGAGAGAGAGAGAGAGAGAGAGAGAGAGAGAGAGAGAGAGAGAGAGAGAGAGAGAGAGAGAGAGAGAGAGAGAGAGAGAGAGAGAATTCTGGGTTGAGCTAGCCAGTACAGAGACTTGACCCCAGTAGCTATCAGCTTTAAAACCTGATAACTATATCTAGCTTATTCAAATTTAACACTTTTTTTGGTTTTATTTTAATTACCATGAAAAAACACAAGTTAAAATAGTTTTGGAATGAAAATAATTTCTTGTCAATGGTTTAATGGTTTAATGGTACAAATGTTAACAAAGTTGAGCATTCATCAGCACACAGACTGAAAAGAAAAATGACATTAGCCTATGACACAAATGTTTACAGTTTGACATTACTTAACGCAGCTATTTTCATTCTGTAAAGACTCTGTATGGACATTAACCTAATCTCGTTGGAAACCTACACAGACAGCCCCTGGCAGTGATTTGGTCTATTGAATTTACTAAACACTCTTCAAACCCACCAATTAAATTAGTCCCCCTATTTACTGCGGGATTACAACAATGTTGGGATACAACATGGATAAAGATGCTAGGTGATTTTTCTAATGGCATCATTTCCACTAACTGAGTAACCCCTCACGCTTGACCAGTCCATTACTCGGATGGCCAACTTCTGTAATTTAAACATGCAACACTTTCAAAACAGTCAGCCACAAGTGTGGCTGCTTCCTCTCCAACTCTTGTAACACTCCAACAAAGCCCTCCCCAATTTTATCAGATCTTAACTCATGTTTTATGCTTTCTTAAGTTCCTCTAATGAATAATTGGGATGTCATTTTTATCTATCATCTTACTTTTGTGAGCAAATAATTCCCTCACTGCAACCAACATCCTAATCAAATCTCGCAACAAAATTTCCCTGCATGGCTGAATCAATCGAGTTAAATATAACATTCACTGAAGCTCTTACAAATGAAATAAAGAGGAAGATATTATTGGAACAAGTCTGCCTTTATCCAACGACAAATCAATGTCAGTGCAAACGAAGCAGCATGTAAAAAGAACATCAATTTACTGCCCGGATTTGTACGAACAAAAATATTTTAAAGAGTTAATCCCTAAAAGTTGATTCTGGTGAAATGTCTTCAGCATCTGATTCATCCTGATAGCTTTCTCTCTCAATCAAATGGCTCATCGGTACCACGCTGTAATTAAATGAGCCATTTCCTCTAAAAGCTAGTTACAGAATCCGGCAAGAACTAGTCCAACAATAGTGAGGCATGGCACTCGCAAATGTAGCTTGGCATTCACAATATGCACAGGAAACGATGTTGCCGGTTACCCCAATTTATGGCTTTTCTTAGGTTTGTGTGAGTTTTATATGTAGGTGTATGTGAAGTTTAGTGAAGCAAAAATAAAGAAGACTTAGTGAATAAAATTAAAAAGCAAAAAAAATGTACATTTATTTATACACCATCAATAAAACATGTCCACTTTCCATGTTTGTTTGTCTGTCTATCCATCTACATAATACAATCACATAACAAACATCTATCCTTCTATCGTCGAACCATCCATCCATCCATCCATCCATCCATCCATCTACCCATCCATAAACCCACCCATGCCTGTCTGTCTGTCTATCCATCCACCCAATACAACCACATAACAAACATCTATCCTTCTATCGTCGAACCATCCATCCATCCATCCATCCATCTACCCACCCATACACCCACCCATGCCTGTCTGTCTGTCTATCCATCCACCCAATACAACCACATAACAAACATCTATCCTTCTATCGTCGAACCATCCATCCATCCATCTACCCATCCATACACCCACCCATGCCTGTCTGTCTGTCTATCCATCCACCCAATACAACCACATAACAAACATCTATCCTTCTATCGTCGAACCATCCATCCATCCATCCATCCATCTACCCACCCATGCCTGTCTGTCTGTCTATCCATCCACCCAATACAACCACATAATAAACATCTATCCTTCTATCGTCAAACCATCCATCCATCTACCCATCCATACACCCACCCATGCCTGTCTGTGTGTCTATCCATCCACCCAATACAACCACATAATAAACATCTATCCTTCTATCGTCGAACCATCCATCCATCTACCCATCCATACACCCACCCATGCCTGTCTGTGTGTCTATCCATCCACCCAATACAACCACATAACAAACATCCATTATTCAATCATCTAACCTTTCATCTAAACATCCATCTACCCACCCATGCCTGTCTGTCTGTCTATCCATCCACCCAATACAACCACATAATAAACATCTATCCTTCTATCGTCAAACCATCCATCCATCTACCCATCCATACACCCACCCATGCCTGTCTGTGTGTCTATCCATCCACCCAATACAACCACATAACAAACATCCATTATTCAATCATCTAACCTTTCATCTAAACATCCATCCACCTACCCATCCATCCACCCACCCATCCAAAACAAATCCATCAATCCATCCACGCATGCATGCATGCATCCATCCGACGCCATATAACTTAACTAAAATATGTTGAGTGTGTTGTTAAATAAAGCATTTCCTTCCTTCCTTTCCATCCATCCATCCATCTATCGTACAAATAACAGCATGTTGGCTCTTTCGTCCCATATGATGATGATGCATCAGATATACTGTCTATAACTTATTAATATCTCAGGTTAATGACTCATACATTAATAGCAAAGTGGTAATCATATGCTCGTGTATCTGTTAATTAATCCCTCCTCAAGATGGGGAGCACACCAGCTTGAAGCATCTTTTCTCCGAGATTGGTCGTCGCGGCTTCCTGCACATCTGCAGCTATCTCTCAGCTCATTAGTGGCCAGCCATGGGAGGAATTTGCAAATAAATAAATCTTGCAATATGGGAGCAATTCTCAAACAAACATTTACATTTGCAAGTGCGCCTTTATCTGCAGTGTGCACAAACCATGGAGCATCATTGCCAATGATGATGATGATGGCAGGGTAATGTCAAAAAACTAGTAGAGGAAATGACTCAAACATTTTTGCGAGACAATCCTCTTCCAAGTCGGGGCCAATTGAACATGCAAATGAGGCTTGGTCAACAGGACAGGTCAATTTATGAAATCATCATCTAGTCATGGGAGAAAGAGAGAGACTTGACCACATCATCCCGAATGGCCATCAAAGGAGGGCTTAGTGACTTTAGCTTCTGGAAAAGCTGGCCGAGGTTTTGAAAAAGAAAGGATGAAAGTAAAGGGAAGGTGGGAAAAAAGGAACACATTTGTCATGTTTGTTCTTATTAAGAATACATTACAGGTCTGCCGTACAGTTCAGAAAAAGAGATTTACTCAAGAATGTCTTATGGTTGTGCTAGAATGATCATCTGAAGGGGTGGGAAGGTGGGATGGAGGGAGGTAGGGAGTGATGGAGGGAGGTAGGGAGGGAGGGAAAAAAGGAGGAGGTAAAGTAGGGAAACGGTGAGACAAGAGATAAGACATAATTTTTTTCCATTACCTATAGCCACAGAACAAATTGTATGATTTAAAACATACACATAATGACAAAATATAAAAACATCTGATGTCAATTTTCAATTTATTCACCTCCAAACAGTCATTTGTGGCACAGACCTTACATGCAGCAAATGTTTTCAACAAACCGATATATGTAAAAGTAAACAATATCTAATTATTATTTCACAAAGATAATATATCCATTACTGCTGATTGCAAAAAATGTCAATGACTGCCAAATCCTCTAATCATTTGGCTATAATTCATGAAAATATTGCGACTAACATACATATTTCGTATAAGATATTAAAATGGCTGCGAAAAACGGTCTACTAAAGTTTACTTCGGAATGGTTTAAGACCAAAAGCAGTGAAACATTAACTTAGACAAAGTCTCTGGAGCCCTGTCAAGGGTATTTTAACAACGCAAAATTAAAAGATTCATACAATAAAATTAACTTTGGTGGAATGTGTTTGCTACTTTTAACAATTAGAATTATAGTTAAATATTCACGTGGATTTACCAGTGAGGTTTAATTCTCCACGTGTATCAGTATTTAAAATTTAATAAAATATGCCTCCCCTTCCCCCTAAAACCCCCCAACAAAACCCCTAACTCACATAGACCTTTATCACAGCTCTATTTTCCCCTTATCGTTTCATTAAAAAAAGACAGTCGTACAACTACTAATCAAAGTTACATGTCTATTCACAAATTATTTATTTATGTATTTATTTATTTTATTTATTATTTTATTTTATTTTATTTTCATTATCATTTATATCAGATACATACAACTTCACTTGAAATAATATCTGATATTTATGAAGTTTTAAAACATATATGAGCTGTCACACACGAAAACCTACATCAGAAACCGAGTAAATGCGGCTCAAAGTTTGACGTCACATGTTAACGCGGAAGTAAAAGTTGACATGCTGTTTGCATTGTTTGTTTTGAAGAATTTAGAAGATTACATCTTCTTTTTTACATGAAGATCAGTTTGAAGTAAACATATATCTGTATGTACAATAGTGTTTGGTTACTATTTTGTATTTTGTACCTGAGAACACTGGTCAAGATCATTAGCGATACCATCAGTACTTTCAACTTTGATACACATTTACAAGCATAGGGCGAAGTCCTATATATCGATATGGCGTGCAAGTATCACACGTCTTTATAACGTACATGATTATACATAACAAAGTTCAGCAACTTTTCCAAAGTGGTAGACCCATGCAACCCGATACGATCCTAATTTGATGTTTGGTCTAACTTATGAATATTGCCAAACCCCTTGCCAAACAATGAGATGACGCTGGTTACACTCGAGAATAATACACAAACTTTTGTTGCGAAATATACATCAACAAGTTGCATTAAGTTGTCGTATGCATGTAAAATGGCCTGGTCACAGAGCCACGGCAAGAAACTGTTTGTTTTCAGTCGTACCAATGTATTTATAATAAATGATACATGGCCTACTTCTCACATCCCACAAACAGGATAGCATACAAGACATCCTTTGATGGATCATTGGTTGGGATGGGAAATAATCAAACGGACCCACTGAGGAAGATCGAACCTTCAGCAAATGGAACCTCAGACAGATGTTCTTGCTACGTTATACCGGTCATTTGGGGACAAAGACTTTTATATGTAAAATCTGATTTTTTTTTTCATTTGAGGGGTTTGCCCGATACCCCAACTCCCCACCCCAGCTACTGGCCTGACATGGTACTTAATATGTTTGCTTCAAACATTCAAACAAAGTACCTTATAACTGGTACCTTATGACTGCGCATAATAAACCCTCACGAGTTTATAATAAAGAGACCATCCCGAGTTTGTAGCTATATTAACAAGCTGTCGATTAGTCTAATCTGTTATAAATAAAACTTTCTTAGGTTAAATCATCTTGCGTCAAATTTAAATAGCTGTATATGCAATACAGTTACATTTCTGACCATTCTCAGGTTGGTAGCAACTGAGAAGTCGGAGGGGGGACTATAGTCCCACTTTTATAAACCAGGTTTAAAATATGGCTTTTGCTTTATAAATATTTAAATCATGTTAAATACAATAAATATCTGCATACATACACGCGCGCACACATTAATATTATTTTAGCCTATATTCGATATTTATTGCGTACGAATCCGAAATGATGGTTTGTTGGGCGTTAACAACCAAATATTTTTTATTTTGTGATAAGCAATAATTCACAAATGTCTCCAGTAAGTCTTGTTGGATGTCGACAGAATTTTTGGGTTCCCTACTGATAGAATAATTAATCATGGAGATATTCACATTCCTATTGCGTGACCTTCCATTGTCTATGCCCCCCAACTTGTTCACAGGTCTATTTTTGCAAGATCTCTGTGTGTTCGTGGTTTGCGTCCTCAAGTTACCCCGCAATGGGCACATGTGCAGTGGAATGTGAAAGAGGTCTATTTGACTACAATACATGAAAATATTGCTTCTTATACACAAAGATGATGTATGCAGTCTATTATCTATGGATATCCATTACCGACAATTGCTAAAAATGTCTATGACTGGCAAATCCTCTAATAATTCGGCTATAATACATGAAAATATTGCTCCTTATGTGCGGAATGCTGAATGGCCCCTCCTCCTGTTTACCCATCAGATGGCAATGTGTGTTTTTTCTAACCATCCGCCTATGAAAATCGCACACACTGCCAAAGTCAACATGGAAAAAGTGCCACCACATCAAAATGTGTGTGACACATGCTGTGTATATCGAACCACATTACTGCAGGGAAGATGTGTGAACTCTGCAAAATGCTGCTGTGGAAACTACAGCCATGCAATATTGTGACAATTTGACAAGCACAGTAGAGACCTGTCTATAACAGCTACCTAAAGGACAAAGATATCGGCTGTAATAAGTGGGTCACTATGGCCTAATTAAGAAATTTTTAGAAGGCACAGTCTCCGCTCTCATGCTTTAAATGGTGCTTAAAATAACCATGTTAGACAGCAAATATCCACATATTAAAATGTGATGCAGTATCAAGTGAACAGACCACTTGGCTAAAGTACTTTGTTGCATAATCCAACCTCCTCAATGTACCTATTATCTGACTGGGTTTTCATCCATGCCAAACAGTACCCCACTACTGGTGTTACCAAAGGCTGTGGGAATGTGGATATAAAAGATCCCTTTTTGCTAATGGAAAAATGTAGTTACATACACAGCTAGCCTTTAAGAAAAGAAGTTTGTTTTATTTAATGACACCACTAGAGCACATTGATTTATTAATCATTGGCTGTGGATGTCAAACATATGGTCATTTTGACACAGTCATAGAGAGGAAAACCCTCTACATTTTCCCCATTAGTAGCAATGGATCTTTTATATGTACCATCCCACAGACAGGATAGCACATACCACTGTCTTTGATATACCAGTTGTGGTGCATTGGCTGGGACGAGAAATAGCCCAATGGGCAGCTAGCCTTTAAGTGTACACCATATATATCTACAGAGCAGACAGGTTACTGCAATACAGTTTCAACCATATGTGCTTTGTTCCAGTCATTATCAACAACTAGCCAATAATGACATGTCCATTTAATTCATATGATACATTTGGTCTTGATCCAGCTCATCTGAGCCAACAACAATACACAAATCAATAGGGATTTGTATGAATCACTATACCAAGAACAATAAATAGCTGGACAGGTGGACACGTAGACAGGCAGCCTAGACAGCTGATTTGCATGCCCAGGACAATGTACTCGAATCTTGGCTGGATGTAAGCACGGAAATAACTAATACTATAAGTGATAATTTTTCAGATTTTTTCCCCCAGACTTTCATTTTTAAAGATGTCAATGTTTTGGTTATAACTATGAAGTATCTTTCAGTTTTTCATAATTCAATTTAAAAGATGTAAAATTTTCTTCAACAGGTAAGGTTCATAAAAAATGTATGCATGTATATGAAGTTGGTACTGAAAAATTGTTAATGTTTTTATCAACTAAGAGGTATCTTTCAGTTTTTTTATGACTGAATTTAAAAGATGTAAATTTTTCTTCAACCGTTATGGTTCAGCCAAAATGTATACATGTAAATAAAGATGATAATGAAAAACTTTAAGTTTTTAATGACTGAATTAAAAAAATTGTAAACTTTTCTTCAACAGTTAATGTTCATCAAAAATTTATACATGTATCAAAAGATGATACTGAAAAACTGTTAACATTCCGATTAACTAACTGGTATTTTTCAGTTTTCTATAACTGAATTTAAAAGATGTAAACTTTTCTTCAGCAGTTTAGGTTCATCAAAAATGAATGCATGCATATTAAGATGATACTGAAAAACTGTTATTATCATTAATCATTTGGACTATGCAATCATGAAACATGAAATCAAATCCTTTGTAGCATACACACAAAGGTTCATCACTGCGGACATGGTGACTTGCTGTGCAGTGATTTCTCAAGACTAAATGAGTAAAATGTGGCCACCAAGTCAGTTAATGGCTGTATTCCACCAAATATAGCCAATTAATGTCGGACATTATTGATCAACCCGTGACCACATGATCCACGGTGAAAAGCACATGCTGGTTTAAACAGTGCAGCTACTGACAGTTAATTTGACGCCAATAAAATTACCCAAGTAAATACATTTGTTTTTGAATTCAACAATGTGCATGGTTAATTTGTAACAAGACTTGATCAAATTTGGCTATCCTGCCGAAGAAAACGCTGCTATTGATTTCAGTTCAGTAGGGGGAAATGAAAAATACCACATGAACAAGTTATCCAGAATCGATGCAGACAGTTTTAAACACAGATCAATCAGATAAAATAAAAAATAAAAATAAAAAATAGGTGATTTTTTTTGTTCAACAATTACAGTTTAATTCATTTTTTTTTTTTTTAATCTCACCTGTTCAAGAAGTAGGATGAGCTCATCACATGACTATGACCATGTCTGACTAATACCGGTTTGGGAATGCCACTGACAGAAAGGTTGATGAAGCTCAAATAAGGTTCAAGCATGCTATTATGGCACAAAGTTAATCTTATAGATAAGCAGCATGGTGTCTTCTACATTCACTTACAGACAGACATGATAGTACATGTATACTAAATGGCTTGTGGCATATATGATATATGTATCAGCTGTGGAGTGCATACAATATTAATAAAATGTTAAAAAAAAAAAAAAGTAATTTCCACCAAAGTTTTTATAGACAGTACTTTGCAAATTATTAATTAATTTAATATAACAATAATAAATGTTAAAAACCTAACTTTTTGTTAAAACAAACATTACATTTTTATGTATTTTTGTAATTAAGATAGAGTAATGTCTCTGAATGATCTTCATTTGCAAAAATTAAAACCATTAAAAATCATATATATAGGATTGTTTCCCATCTACAACACCAACTTCCAACTCTAGTCAAACTTCCATCTTTAACGTAGCTGTACAGATATTTCACCAAACAAACTATATATATAACTGCAGCAAGGTAATCTAACTACCATGTTTAACGTAGTCATCATATGGATATCAGTATTGACAGCCGGAATTGGTCAGAGAGATGGCCTGAGGCTGTTACATGGGCATGGAGTGAAATCAGCTGGATTATACACTGTATCATGGCTGAGCGTAACACTATCCGAGACGAGGAAATTCATCAATAGCAGCTTACAACCTGATCCCACACATGGACACAGCTCCAATCAGAACGCTTCCGTATTAATAATGTATTGGATTGCATTGCCCGATCACGGCATTGTTCTACAAAGCTTGACAAAGTCAGCGTTCTTTCATCACAGAATGTGGCAAATCGACAAAATGAAAATGAAAAAAATCCCCGTTTCGGGAGCCTGACCCCTGAGTTGCTGATGATGACAAAAAAGATTTCTGTGACTGTGTTTGACCTCAAGGGTCATGTAGACATCACCCTAACATGTCAGGCTTGTACAAGTTGTATAGATTCAATTATTTTGAATCATGAATCTTGTTTTAATCAAATTTGCCAGTACTATTTATTATTAATAAAAAAAGAAAGATATTTCTTACCTCATATTCCATTTCATATTGCCGGTCATCGAAGTAGGGATCATCCAAGTCTACATTGTGTGCCATTTCAATGTCTGTCAATCCCATCTCGGCACTTGGGGAAAATGCCACGGGTCTGCGGGAAGATGGCTGGTAGAGACTAGAAAACAGAAAAAAAAATAACAATTATGAATTAAGAAATCACATGAGACTGCTCTGACATTGATGTAATACATGTTTCAATCAAAATTAGATGTATGTTTGAAAAATGTTATGGGTCAGCATGGGACCAGTTCGTAGACACTGCAGAATAATAAAAAAAATGAAAAAATAGACGATTATGAATTAAGATTTCATGAGATACTGCTCCGACATTGATGTAATATGCATTCAATAAAAATTAGATCTACTTTTTTTTGCTCTTTCTCTTTCTCTTTTTTAACTTTCTGTCTCTCTTTCTATTCTTCTGTCTCTCTCTGCCTGCCTCTCTCTGTGTCTTTTCTCAGTGTCTCTGCCTATATCTCCCTCTCTTTCTCTCTCAGTCACATGCTCTGCCAGTCTCTCTTTCTGTCTCTTCATTCTCTCTGCTTGTCTCTCTCACTCTCTGTGTTTCTCTCTCTCCATGAAAATATTCAACAGAATCGTGTGTATTCACCATTCCTGAACAAGAGTAGTTGCATAAAAAAGCCAATCGGACGATGTCGGAGATAGCATCCTCCCGTCACCTTGTGTGCAACTCCGCGATGTGGGAATATTGATGCCGAATTGCCAACAAGAGCGCAAAGAGATCAAGCTGAAGCCCGCAGCTCGAGGGTGAGGGGATCAGGCAATCCAATATTTCAATAATCCGTTCGGCCACTCAATTTATTGCACTGCCATCCACGGC
The DNA here is from genome assembly GCF_016097555.1 of Gigantopelta aegis. NCBI lineage: Eukaryota > Metazoa > Mollusca > Gastropoda > Neomphalida > Peltospiridae > Gigantopelta > Gigantopelta aegis. Next base: position 32,252,912 of record NC_054701.1, on the reverse strand, counting down.
CATCCAGGCAGTTGGGGCAGTGTGGTGTGAAACAGCCAATTAAAGCCTGCTACATTCATAGAATCAGCGGTAATTTTTCACTTCTGACACTGTTGATAGCCTGCCTTGGCTAAATTTGATCTATACAAGTAAAGCAAGTATTATTCAAACAGGCTGCCATCGTGCAATGATTCATAATTTCTCTGGAGAATTCAACTGACAAAAATTGCAGCAAAAATCACATTTGATTTTGTAAGCGCGAGTTTGAGTTAAGCCACAGCTACAGAAAAAGAAAAGAAAAAAGAAAAAAAAAGAAAAAAAAAAAAGTGCTAGACGAATCATGTTAAGACAGCAACTTCACTCTCATGCCTAATGGCAATAAATTTAAAATTTACAGAAAACCAATAAGCATAAAACTGAGCATCGGTTTGCAGTTGGTTATAAACTAGAGTAAAAGCTTTCCAACGTGGCCATTATAAGTATTCTTCCAGTTCATTCAAGTTCATTGATGCCCAGTTATTCCACAGAGAGAAATAAATGGGTATTTGTCATGCTTTATAAAGTAAAATATTCTTCAGTGAATTTACACTTCGTACAATACCTCATTTATTTGAAATCTATCAAATCAAAGTAATCACATAAATTACATACCGTATTTAAAAAAATTCAGTGCACATGTACCGTATTTTCCTGTGTATTATGCGCACTTTTTCCCCAGAAAATACAGGTTAAAAATGGGGGTGCGCACTATACATAGCAATAGAAAAAATATCTTTTAAAAATGTCCAGCGATCACCCATGAAAAATCGCCGATCGGTAGTTTACGGTACTTTATAGGTTATTGACAGTGTTCATTACAACGAAACGCCAAAACCCTCTTAAAAATCGCTTTTCACTTGTGATGGTTGTAATACATGCAAAATAAATCTACAAAAGTATCCATACCTCGCTAAAAAGTACACAAAAATGACAAAACTGGACCGTAAATACTTTTAATTTCCACAAGATTTAATTCGGCCATTTCCGGCAAACCGGAAATATACCATACTATTATTAATTTAGAAATCTCACGCATTCACGTTAGCCACAAGAACGAAATGTAATATGCTATATTTTTGTTTTCATATATTTATTAGTAATTTACAGTGTATATAACTGTTTTGATTTATGCACGTGTGAGTCTGTGACATGTAAGTACGCAAGTACTAGCCTTTATTTAATGTGACATATAGGTCTATGTACTGAAATACCTAACTTAAGTTTTGTTTCTTGAATATATCGCTTCTTTCGCTTTTTGTTAATTTTGGTGACGGGGAAAACGGTACATCTTGCATTCACTGTCGATTTTGTGGTTTAAAAAAACGGTGCGCATTATATTGTGGTTTATGTTTTTTTTCTTGGAATAAATGTTCAAAGTGGGGGGTGCGCATTATACACCGGTGCGCATAATACATGGTAAAATACGGTAAATAAAAACAAGTCACACAAATTGCCATAAAACATAATTTTTGATACCAAGATGAAGATAAAAAAGTTTGTTTTGTTTAAAAACACCACTAGAGCACATAGATTTATTAATAATCAGCTATTGGATGTCAAACATTTGGTAATTCTTACACAAGAGTCTTACAGAAGAAACCCACTAAATGTTTCCATTAATAGCAAGGGATCATTTATATGCCCCATCCCACAGAGGGGATAGCACATACCATGGCCTTTGATAAACCAGTTATGGTACATTGGCTGAAACGAGAAATAGCCCAATGTGCCACTGACAGGGATCGATCCTAGACCAACCACACATCAAGTGAGCTCTTTACCACTGGGCTCCTGATATGAAGGCAAATGCTGGAAAAGCCATGACAGGTAAATGCACCCAAAGAGGCTATACACGTACAGACAGATCTGCATGTGCAATTGCTGTACACCAGTTGTGAAGCACAGACTGGAACAAGACACAGACACAAAGATTTATGGGGTCACCGACAGGGATTGACCCTAGACCACTCTTGTATCAGGAGAGCCCTTTACAATCAAAGAGAGGGACACTTTTTTTTAGCTGTACTGTATATGCTGCTACACTAAAAGGCAGAAGAACAACATCTAAATAGTAAGAGAAGAAACCCATGGCCAGCACATGGCTTCACTTAATATACATAATCTGCATAAAAATATATGAGCAGAAGAAAATAGGAGCGCCGACATTTGTTTGGAATGCACTATTTGTTTGTATTCATACACGTTGCTGCCAGTGTGTGACATTTACCGATGGACTCGCTCTCTGCGGTCAGCCGTCAAGTGATGGAGATGATTAAAACCAGCCTGCATCTGACCATTACCACTGTCTTGTACTGGTATAGGTGTGTAGATATATACTGCTTTGTATTGCACACACACATGTACATACATGTAGTAATACATGTAGTATAGTCAAATGTTATAGTGTATTAGTGTGGGCTTTTTTTTCTTTTCTTTTTTTTGGCTGGGTGGGTGAGGTCTTTATAGGTCAGAATTCAGATCAGGGACCCATTTTACAAAGCAAACTTGGTGCTAAGATGACAATAATTGCATATATGCATTTAAGGTGATCTTAGCACTAAGATCACTTCGTAAAATGGGTCCCAGCATTTTATATCTAAAACCACTCATACATTCAGCAGGAACATAATGTGTAATTCCTTTATTTCTGGTTTTAACAAATATTACCATTTTATTTGAAACAAACTATTTGCTGTGGCATAAATAATTATTTAAACAGCAACAAAATATTTTAGACATATCAGGAATTGTCTAAACAGCTGTAGATTTTTATTTTCTATGAAGGGGAGAGTCACTTCTAAACCAACCCCAGATGCACTCCTCCTACTTTACAAATATGGTAAATATACTCTTAAATACTGAGCAGAAGAACTACAGGAGACTTAAAACCCACACAAATCTGAAAGTGCAGGTGCCAAGAAGGGGGAGGGGGCACACTTTTATATTTACACACTTTTACACTATTATAAAGCAAATATAAAGCAAAATATCTGAAAAGTGGGGGGCACATGCCCCCTTGCCCCCCCCCCCCCCAACTTCCTATGCCAGTGAAGTGTATGCACACCACAAAAAGTAAAAATAGTACTATAGTGCATGTTTATGTATACTTCTTAATGTTTACAATGACTGCAGCTGTTATGAAACAGTCATGTTGGTAGAGTATGGGACGTATATGCTTGGCTATACCTAAAACCACAACTAACAGCTGTAAGGAAAACAGTTTCTTCGTTCTGGGATTGCGATTATCTTATCTTGTCAAAAGGCCTGTTTGTCTTGCAGCTTCCAGTTGGCTGGCCAGTTAGTACACTGACAATGTTCAATGTGGCTGCCATAGCCTGACACCCACTACCGGCTGAGGTAATGAATCTGTACCCAGTGCATTCTACACTCCAGGTACAAATACATGTTGGAAAGTTTCTTAGACACACACAAAAAAAAGAAAAAAAAAAGAAGACAGAATGTTTGTTTCTGTCAATCATTTCTATTAACAGCGATATTTCAACTTCAAGAAAAGTTAACTTAAAGTAAACGTTTTGATTATTCTGTTTAAAACCCCCACAAAAAACCCCAAACTTTAATTAATTATTTAACATGCTTAATCAGCAGTCATTAAATGTGACATTTGTGATAGCTGTCTGAAGCATGAAGAAAGATTGTTGCTGTAAAAGAAGCTACTATTTTTTCATTCAAAGAAAAGGGCATGAGTTAGCTCAGTCAGTAGAGCACTCGCTTCAGGAGTGATGGGTCGCAGACTAATTGGCCTCCATGGAAAAAGTTGTTTTTCTTGCCACAACCAGTGCCCCATTACTGGTACACCAAAAGCCATAGTATGTAGTATCGTGTCCTTGGGTAAGTGCATATAAAAGATCACTTCCTGCTTTGTCAGTAGGAGTAGCCTATGTGGCAGCAGCTGATTTTCTTTCTTTTTCTTGACAAGTATGGAAAAACCATATGTTAGACACCACACAGTCAGAGTTTAAAATGTGTTCAGGTATCATTAAACATTCCTTTCCTCTCATGATTTTTCTCATGCACTTTCCTTCAGTAAGTGTTCATTAGGGAGTGCCGGTTGAATTAGCCAATATATATAACCTAGTGAATTTGCTGATGCACCTACAAGCCATTAAACCAAAAATGCATCATACCTACAACCCATCACACATATAACCCATGGCACCTACAACCAATTGCACCTATAATCCATCACACTATCAAATCCATGACACTTACAACCTAACCTAACACATACAACAATCCATATCTTCAAATCAATCACATCTACAACCCATCACACCTATAATCAAACACACCAATAATCCATCACAACTACAACCCATCACATCTACAACCCATCACATCTACAACCCATCACATCTACAACCCATCACATCTACAACCCATCACACCTATAATCCATCACAGCTACAACCCATCACTTCACAAGTTATCACTCGACTATTAAGCTACAATCTGCTCTCTAACAGCACCTACCAATAACTTTGATAGGATCAGTAACAGATCACTGGGAGGAATTGAAAAAAACTACAGAAATGTTGTTTAAAAAAGCTACACACTGGAATACCTGTACAGAAAGACAGACACCTGAACCTTTTGGTGGGTTATCTCATACATCACAGGATCCACTCTCGGTGGGTCCACCACCCACGGGTTATCTCATACATCACAGGAATCCACTCTCGGTGGGTCCACCACCCACGGGTTATCTCATACACCACAGGAATCCACTCTCGGTGGGTCCACCACCCACGGGTTATCTCATACACCACAGGAATCCACTCTCGGTGGGTCCACCACCCACGGGTTATCTCATACATCACAGGATCCACTCTCGGTGGGTCCACCACCCACGGGTTATCTCATACATCACAGGAATCCACTCTCGGTGGGTCCACCACCCACGGGTTATCTCATACACCACAGGAATCCACTCTCGGTGGGTCCACCACCCACGGGTTATCTCATACATCACAGGAATCCACTCTCGGTGGGTCCACCACCCACGGGTTATCTCATACACCACAGGAATCCACTCTCGGTGGGTCCACCACCCACGGGTTATCTCATACATCACAGGAATCCATTCTTGGTGGGTCTACCACCCACGGGTTATCTCATACATCGCAGGAATCACATTTAATGCATCTCAGCATTGCAGTTTGCCAAAATAAAATACAAACAAACACACACACATGCACACAGAATATGCACTGTACAAAAACACATTAAGAAAAAAAAAGAGAGAGAAAAACAACCTCATTATCGCTTGTGTGTGGATGTTAATTCTAACGAAAACAACAATATTGAGCTTATTTATTACAGGTAAAACAGGTCTATGTGGATTGTATTCTCATTTTCATTTTTAAAACTTTTGGAGATGAAAGGAATGTTTGTTTTGAAGACACCTCAACATTGTTTAATTTGCAATCAGCAGCTACCGAGTGTCAAACACTGTGGGCTGAATTTACGAAGCCTGTTTTTCTTAAACGCAGGTGTTTACCCATTGTAAATGTATGTAGTGACACCGTGTGTAAGATATAAACAGGTGTTTACCCATTGTAAATGTATGTAGTTACACCGTGTGCAAGATATAAACAGGTGTTTACCCATTGTAAATGTATGTAGTTACACCGTGTGCAAGGTATAAACAGGTGTTTACCCATTGTAAATGTATGTAGTTACACCGTGTGCAAGATATAAACAGGTGTTTACCCATTGTAAATGTATGTAGTTACACCGTGTGGAAGATATAAACAGGTGTTTCCCATTGTAAATGTATGTAGTTACACCGTGTGGAAGATATAAACAGGTGTTTGCCCATTGTAAATGTATGTAGTTACACCGTGTGGAAGATATAAACAGGTGTTTGCCCATTGTAAATGTATGTAGTTACACGGTGTGCAAGATATAAACAGGTGTTTGCCCATTGTAAATGTATGTAGTTACACGGTGTGCAAGATATAAACAGGTGTTTGCCCATTGTAAATGTATGTAGTTACACGGTGTGCAAGATATAAACAGGTGTTTGCCCATTGTAAATGTATGTAGTTATACCGTGTGGAAGATATAAACAGGTGTTTGCCCATTGTAAATGTATGTAGTTACACCGTGTGGAAGATATAAACAGGTGTTTGCCCATTGTAAATGTATGTAGTTATACCGTGTGGAAGATATAAACAGGTGTTTACCCATTGTAAATGTATGTAGTTACACCGTGTGCAAGATATAAACAGGTGTTTACCCATTGTAAATGTATGTAGTTACACCGTGTGCAAGATATAAACAGGTGTTTACCCATTGTAAATGTATGTAGTTACACCGTGTGTAAGATATAAACAAGCTTTGTCAATTTGGCCCTGTATTTTTTATCAACGTTGTGGAAGATAATAATAAAAAAAACTTGAGCTGCCACGTATACTACTATTGTTTTCTATCAGCAAGGGATCTTTTACATTCAGTTTTCAAAGACCGGATAATATAAGGGCAGAATGCAGCTCAGTGGTAGAGCAGTTCTCTAGTCTATTCAATGCCCCATAACTGGTACAGTGAAACCTGTCTAAACCAGACCATGTCAGGGACCTAATATTTATCCCAATTAGATAGCATCCAGTGTGTAGAGGGTCGCATTTTAGATTTTTGTTTGTTTAACGATACCACTAGAGCACATTGATTCATCGGCTATTGGATGTCAAACATATGGTCATTTTGACAGTCATAGAGAGGAATCCTGCTACATTTTTCCATTAGTAGCAAGGGATCTTTTATATGCACCATCCCACAGACAGGATGGCAGATACCACAGGATGGTGCACTGGCTGGAACGATTTTAGAATTTAGAACATTAGGGACCAAGAAAATTCGCCAGATTTGACAGGATTCCAGTTTGTTCAGGGTCCGGTTTAGACATATTTCACTGTATATCAAAGACTGGTACATGTATGAGTTGCATGGGCATTAGAGGATCACAGTGACCAGGTGGGGTGGGGGTAGGGAATGGTAGCTATAAATTTGATTTTAAACTGGGAGGACAATGCATTATCTTCAGAGTTTGAAGGAGGCCAGCACCCACTACCTCCCTCCACTACCTCCCTCCACTTCCAACACATGTATTGTACAATTTATGGGGAAGTACATATATAAGACCAAAGAGTAATGTAATGCAAGACCTCTAATAGTTCACAACACCATTACTTGCAAGACAATCAGATAACAGTAAAGTCTGTTTAAAACCACAAGTTTAAAATATCAACGTTTCGTCAACTAAATGTTGACATCATCAGGAGACAATCAGTTGCTCTTCTTTGTTACTAACTGAGCATTACGTCGACTCCTTTACTAATTAGCAAGCCAAATTTTCTTCTTTTAAAAAAAAATCTTTTAACTGAGCAATACAGAAATGCTTCCCTGTTGGTGCAATTTAGGACTGACATGTTTCAGTAATGATACATTCACGTGTTAAAATTCATTAGTCTTAAACAAACGACTTCTCTCGTGCCATCAAAAACGCTTTACAAAACTGCTCGGAGCTCACATCGTGGTCTAAAAACCCATTCCTCACGTCACAACACGAAATGAGTTGTGTTGTAATTGTTGCTAAAATGGACAATTACCTCGGGAAGTGTCTTAACATCTAATTCCATGCTGCACAACAACAACGAATGGCACTTTGTCATGAAACTGAAAACCAACCAAAGGGAGACAATAGGGGATTTCAATCTGGAACTCTTCTTTTCCTGCGCACAACTGCAGCCCGATCCACACAAAATACAGATCATGAGGCCTCCAGGGGGACAGAAAGAGAGAGCGAGTTTCAGCAATTCCTTAATCACGGAAAAAAAAATTTATTTAATTTTTTTTTTTTTTTTTTAACTCTTTCAGTCGAATGTTTGCCACTGGCTAACAAAATGCTTCTCAGTGTTAAAGAATGCATTTAAAAAAAATGTCATTATTGTATTTCAGAGATGATTTAGTTTGATGCCTCTGGGAGGAAAGTGGAGAAAAAAGCTAGCAGTCACATTACATTGAGGTTAATGCTGAGGATTACATGGCAAAACATATATAGCATGGTATCATGGATTTCATGGTAGTATAATCTAGCATAGTATTATCGGGGAGAAAAGGAATGGAATATTTGTTCAATGAAATTGCTGCACTGTTTGGTCAGCCTCTACTCATTTTTAAGTGTCGCACATATCTGTGAAGTAACACATGATTGATAAACTATTAAGACTATAAATGGTTGTAAGGGGTCTTTTTAATGGACAGAATAAAGCATATTTATCTGTCTGTGTGCCTGCATATATCTGTCTCTGTCTGTCTGTCTGTTTGTCTAGGTAATACATTTATAAAGGTTTATATGGAAAGACTAAATAAAGCTGATCTGCAGATGGGATTTGATCCCGTGACCTCCTATACCTCAGACATTTCATTTTAAACCAAATTCTTATAATCTTTATAGACATTCTCCAAGTGACAACATGGGACAATGCTATTTTGTTTCACTATCTTGTTTTTTAAGTAATGTAAAATGAAAATGTTGATGCTTGATGTCCTAATCAAATATTTAATTCTTTTCCCAGTCTAAAAAGTGAATGTGGATTTACCTTTCATTGTTAACTTTCTTTTAATCACGAGTGAATAATGTAATAAAATGATAATGTGACAAATGGATAGATAAAGGGCAATTTAAAAACGATTTACTAAAAAAAAGAACAAGATTTCTTTGTAATGTATAAAGTCAACTGGTAAACTTCAATATTAAAGTTTAAAAACATTTTGCAGTTGTCAAACACCCAAATTTAATAATCGCAAAAATGGAATCCTCTACCAGAGAGCATTAATAAATTTAACTGATATAAATTACCGAATTAGTGACAAACCCTTAACACAATTTTCAGCTCAGCGGATAGTGCACTCGATCAAATACGCATAAAGGCAGCGAGCAAGGTGGCATCCTCATGGTGCCCTTACACGTCTGCTTGTGTAGATACTGCTTTCCAAATCTTATTACAATTAGAGATTAGGGACTTCAAAGGAACATGTCAAAACATGATGTATGAGGAATTAGCCATGATAATACTTTCTTGACACCAGACTGCCAGTTGACTGAAACGCCCACAATGGAGTTCACGACAATATGACCATCCGCGACCACTCTACAAAAAGCTGCCTCGATGTTGCTTTTCTGTTGTCAGCTTACATGCTATCATCAAAAGATGTTTTGTACTGTTCGAGTAACATGTGTTGCTTATGTATCAAACAAAAAATCCTCATAAATTAGATATTGGGTTTGATATCAGTTATGGTGGCATTTCAAAATTCAATTTTGTGGGTGCTCTATACAAATTGGTGAAGGTGGATTTACCTGTTATAAAGAATTTTAAAAAAGAAGGGAAATGTTTGTTTGGTGATGTTGCAGTATTGTGTTAACTCATCAGCTATTATATGTTAAATGTATGTTATTTGTGACACTTGATCTACAAATTAGAGAGGAAACCCACTGTTAATTCTCAGGTTACAATCTTTTCCAGTTGTATATATTTAAATTCACCCACCAAACAGAATGGCAAATAACAAGACCTTTTGATATACAAGTTTTGGAGCACTGATTTTAACAGGATCTGATATGCCCAATAAGGGGAGCTGATCATACAACCCATGATACTTCATACAGAATTAAGCTTTACTTAGACAGACAGTCAGTCTAGGTTAAATCCATATTAAAGGGCTATTTCTCATTCCAGTCAGTGCACCACATCTGGTGTAACAAAAAACAGTTATATATAGTATCCGGTTTGTGGGATGCTGCATATAAAAGATCCCTTGCTGCTAATCAGAATGAATAAACCCTAGCATGGTGGCAATGGGTTTCCTCTCATTATCTGTGTGGTCATTAACCATATGTCAAACACCATATATAACCATAATTAAAATGTGTTGAGTATGTTGTTAAATAAAACATTACTTCCTTTTTATTTTATTTCATAAATATTACATTAAAAAAAAAAGAGAACAAAGAAATAAATTATTAAATTTTGGATGAAAAATGAAATGTCAGTAACGATATAGTAAACAATAGCTTTTTAAAGAGTGGCCTTAATTGTAACTGAAAAGAATCATGAACTAAAAAATATCAGAACAAAAACTAAAATATTCAACCATTTACAAGTGGAACGAACTCTTTGTCAAACATGCAACGAAGCATGAAAACCAAACGTTCTGACCTGTTGCCTGCAAATGATCGTTATCAGCACACCTTGCACTTGATTAATATTAATGCAGCACTATCTATCACAACATATTAAAACTGAGTCAGTCCCTTTGAACTCCACAGGTGGCTGACGGTTTAATTGAAAACATTCCCACCGAGATAGAGGTTTATTAATAAAGCTTAATTTTATGCAATTTTAATGCTGTATTGTTCAGCTGCATTGAGATTGGTTATCTCTGAGAGAAAATAAGAGCCAATTTGCGGTTGGCATATGTAAAACAAAGAATTCTCATTTCATTATGATAATATAATCAAGTTTTGTAATTATATTTCCAATTAACATTCAAGCACACTGTACTCTGGTGTCTGGTGTCTGATGTGTGTGTGTGTGTGTGTGTGTGTGGTGTGTGTGTGTGTGTGGTGTATGTATGTGTGTATGTGCATGCGCACGCGTGCATGTACGTGTGTGGTGGTGTATGTGTGTATGGTGTATGTGTGTGTGCGTGCATGCGTGTGTGTGTGTATGTGTGTATCGGCTGGCTAGACTTCTGTGCAGAATGGATGTTATATAGGGAATTAATACGACAGAAAATAACCACTGCAACCATACAGGCTATTTCAAATGATTAGTAAGAAGAAATTGTACGTATTCACTTTCTAACAGGATCATACATACCATGATTCCACAAAGAGAACACCAGTAACACCTCAGCACATTTCAAACTATGGCTATTTGGTGTCTAATGTACAGTTATTTCAACACTTGGTCTAAAGAATAAAGGAGTAAAAACATTGCCATGGCATAGGCTATTCCTACCAAATCAATGTAGGCTATCTTCACACCAAAGCAAAGAGTCTTTTTAATGCATTTACCACAGTCATCATATCATGTAAAAGGATGTTCACTGAAACACTGTCTACCAGGATGGGTCTCCCCATACCATGGTGGCACATACAGGCTACACTACTGAACCAGCAGCAAGGCATCTAGTGTGTGTACTTTCCCACAGACAGCATATCATGTAAAAGGATGTTCACTGAAACACTGTCTACCAGGATGGGTCTCCCCATACCATGGTGGCACATACAGGCTACACTACTGAACCAGCAGCAAGGCATCTAGTGTGTGTACTTTCCCACAGACAGCATATCATGTAAAAGGATGTTCACTGAAACACTGTCTACCAGGATGGGTCTCCCCATACCATGGTGGCACATACAGGCTACACTACTGAACCAGCAGCAAGGCATCTAGTGTGTGTACTTTCCCACAGACAGCATATCATGTAAAAGGATGTTCACTGAAACACTGTCTACCAGGATGGGTCTCCCCATACCATGGTGGCACATACAGGCTACACTACTGAACCAGCAGCAAGGCATCTAGTGTGTGTACTTTCCCACAGACATCATATCATGTAAAAGGATGTTCACTGAAACACTGTCTACCAGGATGGGTCTCCCCATACCATGGTGGCACATACAGGCTACACTACTGAACCAGCAGCAAGGCATCTAGTGTGTGTACTTTCCCACAGACAGCATATCATGTAAAAGGATGTTCACTGAAACACTGTCTACCAGGATGGGTCTCCCCATACCATGGTGGCACATACAGGCTACACTACTGAACCAGCAGCAAGGCATCTAGTGTGTGTACTTTCCCACAGACAGCATATCATGTAAAAGGATGTTCACTGAAACACTGTCTACCAGGATGGGTCTCCCCATACCATGGTGGCACATACAGGCTACACTACTGAACCAGCAGCAAGGCATCTAGTGTGTGTACTTTCCCACAGACAGCATATCATGTAAAAAGGACAATTTAACGTAAGACTTTCCTAACAGGATGCACCTACCCGGCATATATCCTGGTGCCAGATTTAGACTACACTACTAAGTAGCAGGAAGGATTTTTTTTTTTACACACACTGTAGCATATAATATAAAATGCACTTTAATGAACCAGTTATATAGATACTAAAATAGACCTAATTATTAAATATGTACTGGGTACTGGTTAGAACAGGAAATAGCCCACTGTGTCCACAAAGGGACATCAATCCCTGCAGCCAATTACACTCCAGGTGGAAGCCCAACCTGTTGTAATTGTAGATAGTGTACAAGAAAAGGAAAGGAATATTTGTTTAATGACACCTCAGGATATCTTACACTACAGCCATCTGATATCTAATATATGCTCATTTTAAAAGTGTATCTAAGATTCTAACATAATATGGTTATTGTATCATCCAGTCTACAATGTGAGACAAAAAGCCAGCTACCGCCACATGTTACTAATACAAAACAGCATCAAGGTATCTTTTATTTGCATAGGACAGCACATACCACACCTTTAATAAACCAGTTATATGGCACAAGTTGTGAAGGAAGAAATCCCACTTGTCCACCAAGAGGAATAGATCCAAAATCCCTTCACACTTCAGATAAATGCTCTACCACATATCTACATTCTGCCTCTCCAACTGATTTACAAAGGATGACAACTACCGATATGTTTCTTAATGATTACAGGTGCATTTCTGACATCTTTAAAAACAAATATAGCATAAAATAAACAGAATACAATCAGAAGATTCCTACTGCAATCTTGTGAAATTGCTAGCATTATTCTCCTCTTGTTTTTTTTATGTATTCATTATTTCCAACAACAGTTCAACGTACGAGAATTTGTACAGAGTAAACACAAAAACAACCCCAGCATTCCTACTGCACAACATGTGAAATTGCAAGCATTATTCCCATCTTGTTATTATATTCATTATTTCAAATAGCAATTCAACTTGTGAGATCTCAAAGACAGAACAATTTTTTATCAATAATCAAGGCTCACAAAATACGGAAAACAAAATCTTTAAAAATTTATTTTGACAACTCGGCTTAATCTCTTGGCAATGACTTCCACAAAACTGTGTTTCAATAATTGTGCTAGTTTTCATCATTCTTCGTGGTAGGCCACTCCTGAAGAGATTAGTGGAAGATTTTTTTTTTTTTTTACAAATCTTGCAAACTGCAAACTGAAAAGCAAATCCGGCTAATGGCGGCAAGACGTTCTTGGAGAATTTCTAGAGAGTTCTTACTGTCAACCGATATCTTCCTGTTGCCGCTCAAACAAAGCAACACTTCAGAGCTGGTCTCTCTACCTCTCTCTTTGACACACAGACTTAACTGTGTCAGTTGGTTAGGGTCGACTGTGTTAGCACTAATTGATTCTTTAACACAATCCCAGTCATTTGTGTGTGTGGCAAAATGATCATTGAATGCAACAGTTGAAAATTCTAAATTAAAGATTTTGTTTTACTGATCCAAAAAATTAGATTGTTTGGGAAAGTAAGAACATTCTGAAGTCTTTTCTGTTCAGCACAATGAGCTTGATGTGACCCCAAAACAAATTAAGGTAATTTGTATTCAATAAAATTAACTTGTTTTGCAATTCCAGACTTTTAAAACATAAGATGTAAGAGCTGAAAAATACGAAACTAAAACTTTTAGACTTCATATGGTTGCTAGTTTCATGACAACTTTAGTTTTTAACCAAATCAATCTCCACCCCCACAAAACAAATGGTTGATTCTAAATTCCCAGTAAATATTACAAATCTACACAGTTACCAAGTCCGTTCTCATCGTAGAATAACTGTGTATGAAGTAAAAACAAAATAGGGAACCAGTAATATATAGGTTCTCTTCCAACTTCATTTTGCTGAACATTCTGCTAATATTTAAGGAAGGAAGGAAATGTTTTATTTAACGACGCACTCAACACATTTTGTTTACGGTTATATGGCATCAGACATATGGTTAAGGACCACACATATATTGAGAGAGGAAATGTGCTGTACTCTTTTCGATTAGCAGCAAGGGATCTTTTATATACACCATCCCACAGACAGGATAGCACATACCATGGCCTTTGATGTACTGGGCTAATATTTAAGATCTACCTTTCAAGTTCTTTATTTTCATCAAACATTAGTACATATCAATATTATGATCAAAGTTTCAGGTTTTCTATTTTGTACACCATCTAACATTCTTCCCTGGGAGTGTGAGATCTTGTAAGCAGAGTACCTGTGATTTAAAAAAACAAGATGAAAAAAGTATATGGTCTTCTCCAGGCTCTTCTAAACTAAAATAGCACTTTTTAAAATATTTTTCTTGTAGCCATATCTACCTGCCCACCCACCCCTAGCTGTATCTTTGGTCACATATTATATTATATTATATACGCTTAATTATCAGGTAGTCCTATTTTGTAATTTTGGTCCAATAAGTCCAGTAAGTATCATGACTCACGGCTATACGATTGTTATTGTTGCAAACCATCAACAAAATTCATTAGATAATGCAGCTCCATTAAAAAGGTATGACATAATGTGTGTTATGATTTCTTCACGTATATCAATTAATAATGTTGTTGGAGATGGCTGGTATGCTGGCGAGCAAGCATGCGTTATGGACGTGAAACAGCACTAGCTAATGAAGCTGAAGACGTTTTCCTACGATAACACTGACTCTCAAACATCACTGTGATGGCATCCATGTGTGTACAGCCGCCCAGTGAAAACCTCCAATTACCCACAGCTCATCTCAAACAGTGTGCTTATGACAGGTTCATATTTTACCTCTCAACCACACGACTGCCAGGCATATTTTACTGGCTTTCCACTGCAAAAATGGAACAATGAAAACAATCTTCATACAAAAACCAGCCAAGGTACTGTGTAATGGTTACTAGTAAGCCATCAGTCAGAAGACTAGTAGGTGTGGGTTCTTCATACATGTGTCTAGGTACCAGCTATAGTGTTGAGAATCAGTTGGAATTTCTCTTTCATAATTCTGATACAGATTTCTGAGGAAATCGGCAATATTCTTCCATTAGCCACAACAGATTTTTTAATATTCACTTTCCCACAGACAGAACAGCATATACCAACACCTTTGTTATATCAGTCAGGGATAAACTGGTTTGGATTGTAAAAAAACACCTCAATCAGACAATGGGTCAACCGAATGGAAGGAAATGTTTTATTTCATGACACACTCAACACATTTCATTTACGGTTATATGGCATCGGACATATGGTTAAGGACCTCACAGATATTGAGGGAGGAAACCCGCTGTCGCCACTTCATGGGATACTATTTTTGATTAGCAGCAAGGGATCTTTTATATGCTCCATCCCATAGACAGGATAGCACATACCACGGCCTTTGATGTACCAGTCGTGGTGCACTGGCTGGAGCAAGAAATGTCAACCAAATGGGTTTGATCCTATGATCCAGGCACCTCAGACAAAGCATTCTACCAACTGAGGTAAACCCTGCCCCAATAGAAACCTACCACAACTATGCAAAAGCCAACTCTCTGTTTTCTTTTTATCAATTAATGAATTAGCACCAAAGGGAAGCACATTTTTATTGCTGGTACACAAATCATGGAGAACAGGTTGGAATGGGAAAAACAATATGTGTCTAGCCCATCACACATCAGGTGGATGTCCTACCATTAAGCTACATCACCCACTCCAGCCAGCCAGGAAGTCAAGTTGTAGTTCTGACAGTTCAATTAAACTCCCATAATATTGTTGCCATAAAACATATTGGGGCCATCAAAATGTACTGACCGGCCATTAAGTAGCCAGATAAGCATACAGAGCAGTCGCCCGAGTACAGTGATTTACCACTATTACCCGATTATGACCAAGTGCCACAAGCATCATAAGCATTCTCCAAATAAAAAGATCTCCATAGTAAGACAAATAAATGGCTCAATCAAGATTCATCTACAAAACAAGTGCTTTGTTCGGTAGTCGTTAAAAGTGAACTGCCTAATTTAACAGTAAATCTACACCAGTGATCATGGGGGTGTTTATTTGTTCTGGGACACATGGGTGTGTTTGTGTGATCTATAAACAGTAATCGAAAGGAACGTTTTCCTTAACTGTACCCCAGCACATTGGCTTGTAGGTGTCCAAATTGGGGGTTTTTAAGGAATATTTTGTTAATGATACCCCAGACAATGGTTTTAATCAGTGGCCATTGAATGTCTAATATGGTTATACCTTCCAAGTTTTTTTCTACAGAAAAAGAGATGAAACCCACTGAAGTCATTATACAATTAGAGGCTTTAATGTTTGTTTTTGTTAAAAGTAATATGCACTTTCCCAAACCGAACAGCATATACCCAGACAGTGTCATCAATATAATATCACATGGTGGTTGATGAGTGTTCAAGAGGTATCTTAATTATTATTTTATGCCTGATTTTTCTTCTGCATATTTAGTTAATAAAACATAACCACCACCCCCCCCCACCCCCCCCAAAAAAAAAACCCCACCTAAAAAAACAAACGCAACACATTTTGTGGATGGTAATCATATTAAAAAAGACCTCTCCCAAATACTCAATTCTGGTACAGCCCTTTTTTATACCTCATGTTCATATTATCCATTACACATTATATTCCAGCTATTTGTACATTCATTCCTCTCCCATTATTAAGCCTACTCTCCAATCATTATACCATCTGCGTATCAATATGTAAAAATTCCACACGTTGCACAACTATGTAATTTTTCTCTGTATGTCTGCCTTCCTGATTGCACAGTAGCAGCACACTTTGTCTGATACCTAATTACCGGACATGAGAGACACGGTGGAAATTGAAACTAGGGCTGAAGTGACAACACTCTGACAACATAACCCTTAGGTATTTGGCTCAAACTTCACTTCAAAAAGATTTGAATTAAAGACCAAATGAAAGAAATGAATGGCTCGTTGCTATAAGAATGTGATTGGAATTGAGAAGCAGGCAGCGTTGGCATCTGAAATGAGCACAATTTCTTTCTCTCCTATGATCATGTTGTTTTGTCTTTACAGATCAATAAACAAAACAAGTCGATTTCGGTTCATTTTTGGTTCACTAGTCTGCCCTTGTCTGGTAGATCAAAGACAGCTGTCTATGCCATCCTGTCATATAAAAGAACCCTTGGTGCCATTTATACATAATAACATAAGTGGGGGTAGAAATATGATTCATTTAACATATTCATCATCAATGATTTGATGTCTTATATTAGTTCCTGTCATTTCTGGTTTACCTGACTGTTCTTATATTGTTCAACAATAAAATCCATATTCAAGGCTTTATAAAGGTCTTGTTCAAATAGCAAGTGATTAAAGTCTGGATACTTAGCTAATGTCTTGAGTCGGACATTCATAGGGCCATGCAGGCCCAGAAGAAAACGTGATCTACACACACTTTCAGCAAATTCAGTTTACAACTACAGTGTGTATTAAAATAGTTAAATGTCTGGAGACTTGATGAATGTCTTAAGTGTTAACTTTAAAACTTACAAAATCACATGCAGGTCCTGATCAACTACTTGCACTACTGAGAAATATTGGCTCTTTCTATATATTGTTTGCTTGATGCGTGGTTAACCTAGGATCGATCCCCATTGGTGGACCTATTGGGCTATTTCTTGTTCCAGCCAGTGCTCCACAACTGGTGTAACAAAGGCTGTGGTATGTATTATCCTGTCTGTGGGATGGTGCATATAAAAGATCCCTTGCTCCTAATCGAAAAGAGTAGTCCATGAAGTGGTGACAGCGGGTTTCTTCTCTTAATATCTGTGTGGTTCTTAACCATATGTCTGATGCCATATAACCGTAAATAAAATGTTTTAAGTGCATTGTTAAATAAAACATTTCCTTCGTTCTTCTTCCTTTCTATATACATAAATACTAATCGAACACCCTGGAGCATAAACTGAATTTTAATTCTTTAGTAGTGTAGTAATATCTGTATAGAATCCAAACATGTATGTTTGATTGAATGTCAGCACTGTGGGAATAACCACCATAATGGATTGTTGTCACTTTTTGCTGTTAGTATTTATGTGATTCCTTATTACTGTTATTGTTTAGATGTTTATTCTTTACAGAAATCAAATAATCAAATGTGTCTTCCTGTAGTTCTGATACCGAGATGCACTTGATTTGATTTAGGGATATGCAACCACACCAAATTAATCCTCTGATATAAATGCAGTTTTTATTACAGTTATAAATGCTTTACAGTTAGGTTTATTGTTTTTTTTGTTTTTTTTAACAGGCCATGTTCAGATGAGGGCACCAGTAGGTTAGGAGAAGGTGGAAGCTGGCAGGCTGTTGCTACCTCAGCATGTCAGAATGATGAATGACCAAGTCCTTTGCTGCTGTCCATTACTCCCCATTCATAAACATCAGGCCTAGTGAGCCTGTTAGAGGAACACCATTTGGCCAGTGTGCAGTAAGTTGTAAATCTTGGGCAACAGTGAGACAAGACAAACCACTGTCATGCAGGGTTGGAAAAATAGTTTGCCCACTCATGTAATATTAAGTTTGGGGTGGGTGGTGGGTGTTAAAGGAACACCACTTGGCCAGGTTGCTATAACTTGTAAATCTAACAGTGGGATAAACCACTGTCTTGCAAGGATGGAAAAATAATTTGCTTTGAAAAGTTTGTTTTGTTTAACGATACCACAGTAGCATATTGATTAATTAATCATTGGCTATTGGATGTCAAATACTTGGCAATTCTGACACGTAGTCATCAGAGGAAGCCTGCTACATTTTTTTTCTAATGCAACAAGGGATCTCTTATATGCATCATCCCAAAGACAGGATAGCACATACCATGGCCTTTGATATACTAGTCGTGGTTCACTGGCTGGAATGAGAAATAGCCCAATAGGTCTACTGATGGGGGTCAATTCCAAACTGACCGCACATCAAAGAGTGCTTTACCACTGGGCAACGACCCACCCCTAATTTGCCTCAAGTCCAAAACTCATCTAATATTAGGTTGGTGTTTTGGAATGGGGAGTGGGGAGTAGATATTTGAGGAAAATTACTTGTCCCGGCTGTTATAAGTTGTAAATCTCATCTATGGTGGGACAAACCACTTTTTAGCAGGGTTCAAAAAATAGTTTGTCCTGAAGTGCAATATTATGGTAGGCACCCATTTATCTAATTAAGTTGGTATGTTGGGGTGGGAATGTGTTAGAGGAACACCACTTGTCCAGGCTGTTGTAAAGTCTAAATCTCAGGCAATGGTAGGACTGTGTTGCAGATTTTAGAAAGAAATTTGCACTGAAATCCAAAACTGTGGAAGGTACCCAGCCATCTATTAGACTGGTTTGTTTGGGAATGGGGGATAGGATGTTTGAGGAACATCACATGGCCAATCTGCTACAACTTGTAAATCTCAAGCGACAGTGAAACAAAACCACTGCTATACAGGGTTAGAAACATATTTTGCATTGAAGTGTAAGACTATGGAGGCCATCTGTTTGTAGGCCATAAAGGGTTAGCAAGTGGAGTGTTAATATCTGTGTTGGTGAATAGGAAAGACATGCTTAAAAACTACTCATTATGATTAGCATGTTAAATTATAACAATGACTGTTATCTTACATAGTAACTTCTCTAAGAGATCTAAGCAGGTTTTCAATTACCTCTAAGTCTGATGGCTTAACCACTAAACCACAGAAGTATTTTTTATTATAGCATGCAGGAAATACTACAGCAGTATACACACATATATAGCTTGCATATTTTAGACATTATGTGAGGCAGCAATAGATATATATACAATGTATAATGTTACGACTTTATTAACCCGCTGATAATTATCACACATCTGATGGAGCAGTGACAATTAATGGATAGCACATCCTTGCCAACTAATTTACGACCAGGCCACTTGGACAGCCTAACTGACAAATGATAAGAGACTGATTTGTCAAATTTATGACCCAACAATCTGGATGGAGGAGCAATGCTGTTATCTGAGGACTGAAATCTACCACACTGGATGGAACGTTCCGGTCATAAAATCTTTTGTCCGTCAAGTCTTATGTGCAATTACTTCACCAAAACAGAAGAAGATTTTTTCTTTTTAACTTTAAATAATGTCTGTAAGTGTTAGAAAAAAGAATTCCACAATTTCTCTCATGAACTTAGTCCTTAGAAAAAAGAATTCCACAGATTCTCTCATGAACTTAGTCCTTAGAAAAAAGAATTCCACAGATTTTCTAATGAACTTAGTCCTTAAAAAAAAAAAGAAAGAATTCCATAGATTAAATGCTTCACCTACCATAAAACTGGTTTGATGTGAAAAAGAGAAATTTCTTATTATTTATTTAAGGAAAGGAAAGGAATGTTTGGTTAACAACACCTCAGCATACTTTTTTAAACTACAGCCATTTGGCATTTAACACATGGTTACTGTGGCACTTGGTCTAAAAAGTGACAAGAAGCCCACGGTCATGGCATAGGCTACTCCTACGAAATAGCAGCAAGGCAACATTTATATGCACTCTCACACAGCTAGAACAGCACATACCTCATCATTTGATATAACAGCCATGTAGCACTGGCTTAGAAAGGGTAAAAATCAAATTCATTGAGGGCAACCCATCCTGTGACCCACTGTACCTTAGATGCACACTCTACTACTGACCTATACCCCAAATCGATAAAGTTAAAGTTTGTTTTGTTTAATGACATTACAGCACACTGATTTATTAATCAATGGCTATTGGATGTCAAACACTGGATAATTCTTACATAAATTCTCAGAGGAAACCTGAACTTCCACAGACTGCACAGCACATACCATAGTGTTTTTTTTATACCAGTCATTGGGCACTAGCTGGGACGGGGGAAAATCCAATTAGGGAATGGATCCACTGAGAGGCTTTGATCCTACAACCAAAACACCTCAGACAAGCACTTTACTGACTGGGCTAAATACAAAAATGATAAAAATACTGACACAACCAGCAAAATATACATATATACCTGTATCTCTTGATAAACAATACATAAGTGAAACTAAAAAATCTCTTACAAGATTTGCAAACATACATGTTTATCTTGCAGCAAATGTTTATGTCCAGTCAAACAGAGATCTAAACAACCCCCCAAAAAACCCTTGTTGACACAATTAAGTCACATTATATTAAAAAAAAGATGATCAAAGACTTTTAAAAATTGCAGTGACACCTTGTAATAACACTGTAATAGCCAGTATCCATGAGATGGTGAAGGCTGTAGTGAGATTTCCATAGTAACAGGTATAAATGTCTTTATGACTGACAAGTTAACAGCTAATAACACTAACATCAATCCCAAGGCTGCCCTATAAATAATAATATTAAGTTTGTAAATGGCAGACTAATTTGTAATTCTTATAAAAGTTAAGTACCCTTTGGTAATTATGCAAGATATCATTTGCAACTACATTTTAAAATAATAAGAGTTTAAAATGACAGAAAGAAAAAGACTACGAATTCTCTCAGTCAGGTTTTAAGACATATACCAAAGCTACTGAAATCCAGTGAGATCTGTCGACACATCTTACTACTCAAAGTCAATAAAACTGGATGTGCATAGCTGCACTGTATACACTACACCTGCTGATTACCACTTTAAAGTGGCAGACCCTAGTTTCTAAACACTACAACATATTTTCCCACTTTTAAAGACATTTTTGATCATTTAAATTAGAATTACATTTTATGATTAAAAATATTAATTTTCATACACCTGAAGTGGTTCTGGTCATCTAGGTTTTTGAAATACCCCAAAATGCATTTTTCATAATTTAAACAATGAATGTTCATCTGAGAAGTAATGATTATCAAGACACACTATAGTTATTTTTAGACGGCATTTCCCTGTTTGAACATACAGACTTTAGCTTCTCTGTGTTATAATCTTATCTAAATGTGTTACAGGTTTGTAGATTAAACTAAACTAAGTGTCCATTTTCACGAGCTGAAACTAAGTTCTGCACCTTGAAGTGAAGTGTAAATATATTATGCATGTTCAGATTAAACAATCAGGATATAGATGCATATGCAAATATGCTTGACCTACTCATTCAAAGCCAGTACAAACAAAAGTTGAAAATCCAGACATACTCAATGCCAATAAATGTGCAACTACTAATGGCCAATGAAACTTGTTGATGTGCAAACAATCCTGGCATAGTCAAATCAATGAAACTCAAATTTTAACATGCATTAAACTGCTAAAAGCCAATGGAATTTAAATTTGAAAATGTATCAGACATGCTCAAAGCCAATGGAAATAAAAAAAATAAAACTGCATTAAACCTGCCCAAGACCAATAAAAAATTAAATGTGCAAATATTACAAACCTGCTTAAAGTCATGGAACTAAAATTTGCACCCTGATGTACTTGAAACCAAAGTCATATCCTTGCACAGGATTTAAAAACAAAACAAAAAACATATTGCCTCACTGGTTGCACATACCCTATGCAATTGTTTATTTGCTGTCAAGACAGTGTGAGACAAGTGAAAACTAATCATGAGATGACACCTTCCTCCCACAATGTGCCGTAATGACAAGCCGCGGGTGATGTCGTGAGGTGGGATTCGATCTGCTCAAAATAGATGGATTTGTCGGGAAGGCCGGCAGACTGAACATGTTATTATGAAACTAATTAACAGGTTTCATATAATGGATTGGTCTGAACTCTGATTACTCGCCCTCAAACTCACCTAGGCTAATTTCACAGCGATCAAATTACTTAGATAATGTGTGATCATTTGAAGGGAGGAGGGGCAAGGTGGGTATAGTACAGCTGAACTTGTCACAAAAAGACCTAAACAGGTTTTTTTTTTGTGGTAGAGTGCTTTAATAGCTGAGGTTCATAGTGTCACAGAATTGATTGCGCTCAATATATTTAGGTTTATCCCTCACCAAGTGACTGGTTCATCATAGGTCATGGTATGTACTGACCTATCTATAGATGGGAAATTGCATATAAAAATTCTCTTACTGTATTTTAGCAGATGTACAGTTTGAGTTACAGCAGCTTAATTCTTCTCTTACTCTTGACCAAATGTCTTAAATGGTAGACACCAAATAGCCACAGATTCAAACATGTGCTGGGGTGTCATAAAAGAAACATTCTTTTCCTTTCCAGATAGAATGACCATAACAAAGCAAACAATTCATTTATTTATTACATACACCATCTCCATTCTCTCCCAGACTCTTATATAAAATTGGCCATAAAATAGTACGATATGGATTGTTATTATTACAGAATCCTACGAGCCCTCGGTCTTTCAGAGGAGTGGAGAAAAGCCAGGTAAAGGGCAATTACTGTGAGGAAAGCAGCAGGTGCATGGTAATAACTGTAGCAGAGCTGTCTCAATCGTACATCATACACAGTGAGACAGATAGCCTGACTTCAAACGCTTCCACAGATACAACCTATTGGGTTACACGGCTCAAAGAACTCCTCACCATTGGATTCGTCTCCACAGCCAACCTTTCATAACTTGGTGCCTGTTTTTTCTTCTTATTTTTTTGAAAACAGAAAGTGAAGTTGAAGATGTCCAACAGGAAGGTATTTGATAATTAAAATGAAGTGTCGAGTTTTGAAAAGCAGTTTTTGAAGAATCCAATTAACCTAGATGTATAGTCTTGTAGACCAGATGTAAGCCAGCACTACTTTAAAGTACATGTATAGCGTAAAAAGCCAGTGAAAAAGATTAACAAATAACCAGATGTACATACAGAGAACAACAGAGCAACAAAACATGTATGTACATACCTGCATACATACAAATGTTGATGAAAAGTTTCCCAAATAAGAAAAATCAATGGCACAAAAACATGTACAAAAGAATGAATACTATGAAAGAGTGCCAAATATTTTTGTTAAATGTTATTTTAGAATGCAGGTTGACATTAGCATAAAAAGTTTATTTTAGCAATTCAAAACATTTCTAAAATACTGTTATGTCAACATTAAGGACAAATGGTCAAGTGTGAGAGAACACACCCTTAGCCTACAAGCTTCACAGAAGCTAAATGTTTTGGCTAGATGAAAGGGAACTTTGCAAATGTTGAACACATTTGTTTTGATTCATCATTCTGGCCAAGTTTCCATGATGGCAATGTTTTGTTAACAACTAAATCTTCAACAGAACTTGCTATCTTCTAGTATACTAAAGATATAGCAAATCCACACAAAAAAAAAAAAAAAAAGAAGAAGAAGAAGAAAGCAAATATTTAGAAAAATTCAATCTTCTTCCGAGGTGCATTTGTATTAGTGCATCAAATCCACAGCAAAGAAAAAAGAAGAAGAAAACAAATATTTAGAAAAATGAATTCTTCTCCCCAGGTGCATTCACCTGACTTTAACCCCATTTATCAGACTTGGGTATTCCAAGTGACCTTAATCTGTGTTGCTAGGGTTATAAAGCTATCACTACCCAGCTGTGTTAATGCCTGGCACCTCTTCTCATTATGAAGTTGCTCCTAATTTGCCGATTTCTTTATAGCCCTGACCTGCTCCCAGTATTAAAGAGAAATGCAGAGCACCTGCCTCCACAAATACACTTCATAATGGAAAGCCCAGCAAGCAATAAAACACTAAGATGACAGAAAAACAGTGGGATGTAGCCAGGTCCAGCCAGCAATGGCTGGAATAACATGGGAAATCTACAGTGTAAAATATTCACAACCGTTCTGCATTCCATGTAGTTTTTATGTTCATGTTGATGAAACCAAGAAGAAAAGCATGGTTCTGATACAGACACCTCACTCTCTGTCTCCTCTCTACCTCTTCTTTCTCTCACACACACATACATCATTGGCCACCAATGTTTAAAAAAAAAAAAAAACCCACCCCTCCCAATGTGCTATCATTGCAGCTGAAATACTGTGTCTTGATTATTTGTTCAATTTGAAAATTCATTAGGGTTAAGGCTAGGGTTAGTCTTAAACTTAGAATAAACAGCTTGCAATATCCTATATTCCTGGATTTAATGTGTAGAACATATTTTCAGGTAGACTTAATATATGATGACAAAGTTACAGAAAGATAATGTATATTGCATACAAAACACTAAGCGATGGCACCACAATGTCTTGCATGTATGCTAATCAATGGGTACTCACCCTGTGACATGAAGAGGGTAAAATCCAGGCGGTGGTGTGGGCGGCCGGTTGTAACAGTAAAAATCCTCTTCTGTTTGTGTCCCAATGGAAACCATTGTTGGTGACCGACTCTTTAACTTGTTCTTGTTAACTCGCCGCAAAACCTCAACAACGATTGGCTCCTTGGCAGTACGAAATGCCTCTACTGCCTCCTCGTGTGTCGACTGTGACAAGTCATGGCCATTCACCTGAAAAACACAACATATATAATTTAAACACAGGTTGGTTTTTTGCCTTTGGTTTTAAAATCTAATTTTGCAGGACCTATTTTTCATTTACACATTAAATTAGGACATCATTTTCATTTATATAACAGGTTACACAAAAAGGAAATGGGTTACCTATATTTATTTGCGTGTAACCCATAAAATGGATTATGCAAATTTTCAGTTTTCAGATACCTGCTGTTCCACCGACAGATCAGTATATACCATAGCCTTTGATATGCCAGTCGTGAAGCACTAGCTGATTATATTATGACTTATCTCTCAGTATTAAGCTCAGTCAATGCACCCTCTTCCAGGAGCCAGTACTATCAGCCTTGGTGGTTTCGTGGTGAGACCATACAGGCTATATAGGTCTAACAGGTGCTGGGCTTGCAACCCAGTTGTATAATCATAACACAACCAAAGAAACCATATGCAAATAAGATGTAAATATAAACAATGCATACACATATATTACACTTGCGTGTTGCTACATCTTTATATCTATATGTATGCAACAGGCAAGGCGTGTCATGGATGTCACTTTCAACCCGGCACAACAACGTCCAGGCCTTTGATGTTTATTGTCACGGCAACTAAAACTGATACATCTCTGACAACCGAAACATGGTCACCCATCTTTGTGAAACCCACTCCAACAGAATTATTGTGACAAGACCATCATAAAGTATCTGGTTTAGAATACATTATACTTTACAAAAACATATAAATTAATATTATCACAAAAAGCAATGTGTTACATTGTACACATCAAAGAAAACAAAACCCATCAATGGGGGAAGAAAAGTAATACAAATTATGTCAGTTTAGTTATTCCATACAGGAAAGTCAACTTTGATAATAAACTAAATCAGCATGTTGCATTGACAAAGAACATAATAACTGGAAAACTCACCTGCATAGGATTGGGAAAGATGGCAGCAACTTTAATGGGGGAGGGGGGGGGGGGGGGGGGGGGGGTCAGCTATATATTAATTTGATTTTCAACTGGAAAGTCTATAACCTTGAGGTATGAAGCTGTATCCAATCTTTACCCTGATACTAGTTCCAGAAATGACCATTAAAAATATTTTTTTCATCTGGCAATGACATTAATAACAAAATAACTTAAATCCAATTCTTTATTTCCCCCCACCCCCACTTTAAACTTACGTTGACAATTGAGCTCATTTTATGTTTCATTTTAATGGCTTTAAGCTAGGTATCACAATTATAGTAATTGATCTTGTTATTCTGCTAAAATATGTAAAAATAAAAACTACAACAGGGCTGACTATACATGGAATGGTAAACTATTACTATGTGAGTTGGTCAGAAAATAGAGCATTTGTACCCTGATTCATCCCTGATATACAAATGTATACAGTACAATGACAAACAAACACACACACAAACACAGACACAGACACACACACACACAGAATGAATGAAAGTAAAGTAAAGTTTGTTTTATTTAACGACGCCACTAGAGCACATTGATTTTTAATCTTATCATCGGCTATTGGACGTCAAACATATGGTCATTCTGACACTGTTTTTAGAGGAAACCCGCTGTCGCCACATAGGCTACTCTTCTTTACAACAGGCAGCAAGGGATCTTTTATTTGCACTTCCCACAGGCAGGATAGCACAAACCATGGCCTTTGTTGAACCGGTTATGGATCACTGGTCGGTGCAAGTGGTTTACACCTACCCATTGAGCCTTGCGGAGCACTCACTCAGGGTTTGGAGTCGGTATCTGGATTAAAAATTCCATGCCTCGACTGGGATCCGAACCCAGTACCTACCAGCCTGTAGACCGATGGCCTGCCACGACGCCACCGAGGCCGGTTCAGAATGAATGAATGTTTAACGACACCCCAACATACTATTAGGTGTCAAAACAAGAAGATGATAATTTACATTAGAAACAAATATGATATAATTATATAAAACCAGTGTAAAGAGCTGTGTGAATCCCTGTCATGCACAGAACTCTCTGGCCGAAGTCAGGGATTATGCTCATAACAGGCATGCTTGAACAGTTCTCTGACGGAAGCATGCCAAAAATTACCCACACCCAGCTGTAGGAAAAGGTACAATGCAATACAAAAATCTAAGGTAACATATAGAATACCCCGATACATAAATATATATATAGTGTTTTACTGATACACATATATACCCTACAGAATCCTGACACACTATAATACTCATCAACCAGCACTAAGAAGCCAGATAAACAGAAAATCAGCTCACCTGTGTTCAGAAAGCCAACCAACTGTTCATCAAAGCTGACTGCAGCAGACATGCACTACAAGAATCGTTAACACTCATCCATATTTAATTCAAAAACGAGAAAATGACCATACCCGAAACAAGCCATGAGAAAATGAAGACTACAGAGGGATTAATTTGTCTCCCTGCCTTCCTGCCATGCTCAATAGCTCACGGAGCCATCCCAAACACACCTGTACACTGAGAAATCAGCTCAATAAATATTTCCTTTTGATCATGTGCACTGCGGAGTGAAAAGGCCAAGTTGACGGAGTAAATCCTGCAGTCCTCACGGGAGCTGGACATCACCGCCGGTACCAGAGTATAAACCCGGAGACCTGCCCATGCAGTGTGTTCTTAACCAATCAATACTCATTATCTCCCGCGCTGGCCACACATCATCATCATCGTTCATAATTAGGTTATCTTCGTATACCGTTGTCAGCTTTAAATGTTATTGTGTAGGGGATAATACATCGAGATGGACAGTTTTCTTTATTAAGTCTTTAGCTTCTCCATTTATTGTTTCTTTGAGATCTTGTCCTATGATTGTGGAGTTTTTTCTTTTGTTTTTTAAGATTATATTTTCTACGATTGTAAGGGGGAAGATGTTTTCATAACAACTACACTTGTTAAGTTTTTAGCTCTCTTCTTCTTTTTTTATACAAGATCTTGTCCTACAATTGTGAAAAGTTTTCTGTTTTGGTTTTCAAGATAATTATTTTCAATGATTGTAGGGGTAAAGATGTTTTCCTAAAAACTACATTGATTAAGTCTTTAGCTCTTTTTTTTTTTACAAGATCTATAAATGTGTGTGTGTGTGAGGTGTGTGTGTGTGAGATGTTTTCCTAACAACTATATTTAATTATTAGCCAGGTTTATTAATCCAGGATAATGAGAAACAAGCAAAGTAATGCTTGTTTAATGATACCTCTGGACATTGTTCAGTCAGCAAATATTTATATGTTAAATGTAAGGCTTTGTTGTCTTAGAAAATGAAACTAGAAACCTGCTACTAATTATGACCACTATTATTACTATTGATTAGCAGAAAGTTTTTTTCTTTGAAGCACGTTTCTACAGTGAGAATACTAAACATGATGACCTTTGATATACCAGTTCTGTTGGCTGTGTAGGAATGATACTTGAAGGTGGATGGAGGGGTATAAGTTATTTAGTGGGTGCAAGGACATGATCTTCAATTAAATAGTTTTCTTTGGATGACATTAAATGTGATTATCTAGCATTTGGGAAAAAAACCCTGCAATGTTTTGGATGTCGATATTTGACTGTTTTCTAGGATAAAAAGGTAACTTTTGTGGACCTCAAGTAGGGGCACAGCCACACCCTATCCTAGCTCCTCCATTTCTATGGGAATGTTCTATATTTTTGTTAGAATGTGTCCATTAATGGGTACTTAGACCTTCTCACTAAGTCATTAAAATGCTCTGGGTGGGAGACTATACTGAGAGACGAACCTAGTACCTAACCATTACACCACCAAGGCCATATAACATATTGCAGGTATCTGAGATACAACTCAGGGAAGAAGGCCTGTTTGTTGTCATGGCAGGCAGACAGTATCTACTTGATATAAGTACTTCCACGTGGGAAATGTTACCAAATCCTGCTCGGGGCCACCCTCAATCAAAGTGAATCCGTAACCTAGATTTTCGAGTACGAATACAAATCTCAGACAATCCCAGACCTTAGCAACAAACAGTCTTATTTTTATGGAACAGGTGAAGATATTTTTTTCTCTCTCTTTTTCTCAATCTTGATGGAACTGCCCATCCCATTTTGCATCTCGTTCTAATCAAGCCATCAGATGTGCTGTGAGCTGTGAGCGTAATTACACAACAGGTGAGAAATGCACCTGAATCAGCTTTTATAGCACCAATAAAAACATCCAATCATTAGTTTAATCATTTCACTGATTTTGACCTGTGCCAGGGCGTGACATACCCCAGTGGTAAAGTGCTTGCGTGGTGTGCAGTCAGTAGACTCATTGGGCTATTTCTCATTCAAGCTAGTGCACCATGACTGGTATATCAAAGATTGTGGTAAGTGCTATCCTGTCTGCGGAATGATGACTATAAAAAGATCCCTTGCTACTAATGGAAAAATGTAGACTATATGTCAAAATTACCAAATGTTTCACATCCAATAGCCAATGATTAATAAGTCAATGTGCTCTAGTGGTGTCATTAAACAAAACAAACTTTAAACAAACTGAGCCTAACACAGCTATCTCATATGGATGTACCAAAAAGAAAAAAGAGTGATTAGGCAAATGGTATCAGCTTCCGTGTTATTGGTGTTATTGTAATTAAGCCATTAGATTTAAGGCTAGTATGTACTGCACTCAAAACCCAATAGTGGCTGCCACCCATATTGAGTTTTAACAGCTCAAGGGGCAGGCAGGTATAAGGCCACTGCATGGACTTCTCTCTCACTAACCATTAACCCACTGTCCTGGACAAACGACTTGGATAACATAAGTATGTGCCCAGGACCTCATGTTTGATACCTTAATTGAATATTAAATTAATTAACAAACAGTTAAGAAATAATATTTAAAAGCAAAATTAAGCAAACTGAATAAAAAAATTAATGTACCAAAATAATAGTTCCTAATAAGTAAAACAGTTTTGTAATACATGTGTAAATCAATTTCCATGCACCCGAGTCCACTGTTAGAAATATTTTTTACAAATGATAATAATAAAATTAAAATAAAACGAAGAGAGAGAAAAAAAAAACTGAAGGAAAAAAGAAAAAAAGAAAAAAAAAGAAAAAGAGAAGAAAAATAGTTATTAATGATGGATAACGTGAATAGAATTTCCTCCTAATTAATAATGTGGTGAGTGTCAGCCATTAAATGGATTGCAAATCTATTTGTTGAAAGATCTGCATTACAGAGGTCTGACAATAACGACAGATAAATTGGCAAACACCTGCCCAATTCAGTTAAAGTGCCTAGCTGATTGCATAAGTTGAATCAATAATGAAACTTAATATCCACACAATTCAAATACTGAGAATGGCAGAGACTTGTTACGTGACAATGGAGAGAGTAATTATATTCAGGTTTCAGAAAAAAACACGTGTTAAATAACTCGATCCTTTGGGCGTTTTGTTAAACAGTCCATCAATGATTCACTGAAGCAACTACTAGAGAGCTGTCATTTCATTTCATCCGTCCATCCAAGCAAAACGTATCAGATACATGAGAATAATGGCAAATACATATTTCGGAAAGATACGAAAGCAAAATCAGCCATGCATATGAAATATTCACCCAGGACGAGTCTAAACAAAGGATATGTTACGAGACTCATCAAAATTTCAGTAGGTTGTTACTTCACACCTGTCATCACACGTTACCGTTGATGTGATATCGAGCAATAAACAAATGGAATTGCTCGCAATATAATTGAGGTTTAGTCATCAAATTGAAAAAGAAAAAGAGAGGGAGAAATTGATCGCAGAAAGTCTACACAGTCTGAGTTAGTCAAAAAAAAAAATTTTCTTTAACGACACCATTAGAGCACATTGATTTATTAATCATCGAGCCAGCCAGAAAGACAATTCTCATTAAATATTGATGCGACAGTACCAGTGTCTGTAGATTTTAGAAACATGATGAATGTCTTTCAAACATTAAATCGATACAAGTGAACACACAAACACACACACAAAAAGAACAGTCAGCTTGTTGTACCATAGTACTAGTTTATTACCTCACAATTTATAATACGGTTTAAGAAACAAATTCTTCTGATCCCTAATTTGTCAAAAAGCCAAAACATTTGCATTACATAAAAAACCTAATTAGTTGTCTCCAGTGCCCTGCCAACACAATGTCTCTCCAATCAAAGACAGGAAATTTTATAAACTACAGCAGAGTATTATCTGTGAACACCTGTTTTCTTTGAATTATAATACAATGCCATCTAATTTTATTCCATTTCCACAATATATTGATTCAGAATTTTTGTTCTGCCATGATAATGGCTTCCAATAGTAATCTTGTTTCTTTGTGCAACAAATATATGACAATGCTTCCTAACATTTTTATTTTGAAACATTAAAACTAATCTCATATGAATATTTATTGCATATAAATTATGTATTGTATAAAATACATTTATCTAGCAAGAAACAAAATATATCCAACTGTAATACTGTTTGAATTTATGGATTTTATCTCCAAGCATGAAACCAAATACAAAAAGAAAATGTAATGTATCGGTTTGCCTGAGCTAAAGATTTCAGTTCTGATAAATTTAAACAAAGATATCCCATAGCATTGCCATTTGGCTGTAACAAATTTTGGTTACAAATAAGCCCTGTGTTAAACAGGCATTAAATAACACAGGAAATAGCATGTGATACAAACTGTTCTTAGAAAACAAAACTGACATTGTTTATCAAGAGTCCAACAACAGCATAATGATTTTAAACAATCTCCCCGAGAGAGAGAGAGAGAGAGAGAGAGAGAGAGAGAGAGAGAGAGAGAGAGAGAGAGAGAGAGAGAGAGAGAGAGAGAGAGAGAGAGAGAGAGAGAGAGAGAGAGAGAGAGAGAGAGAGAGAGAGAGAATGAATAAACGATACCACAGAAATGAAGGAACAGAATCTACCTTTTGGATTCCATTCTGCAGTGAAAACTGCTGTTTCTACTTGACATTATCCATTCTTCAAAACTCCTTCCACAAAAATCTCCCTTTAAGCTTTAGGCTCTTGTAAATGTTTCCCCTGGCTTTGGCCTCCTCTAAATATACCACAGATTTATCCTTACATATTTACCAACCTATTGATTTCCTTATAGATTTCGTTTTTACATTTTACGTAGCTCTGACATTTGCTAGTTTGTGTGCTATGTGTACGTGTGTGTGCCCCAATGACATTCCCTGAAAGTGTCTTGTTATAGGAGTCTCTGAATGGCCAAATTGATGTGTCATGTTTTGATGAATTAGCAGCTTTGGCTATAAAGATTAAACAGGGGAGAAATCACCCAGCTCCTTCTGTTAGCCGGGAACATCCTCGTTTATCTCTCACAAGTTGGAATCAATGTCGTGGACGTGGCTACAGGCTCGTGGAGCCGACTCTATAACACACAGTCAGTGCTAGATTAGTTAACCACCGGCTCACGGTGATAGATGAAGAAACGACTATATATGTTTCCTTGTTACATTACACGATACGGGCAACATGTAATGGTCACAAGACTTTTTTTTTCTTCTTCCAAAATAGTGTCTTATTTTTGGAACAGAATTGATGCAGTAAGCAGATATCATTTGCTGTACAGATAAAAAACCCCATAATTATTGTTGAACGTATTACAAAATGACAGTTGATTTTTAGTGCAATTAATTAATTTTAATTTAATTCTTGATCAATCTTGAGTTATTACAGCTGTTACATGATGGACACAAGATTTTTTTCTCTCTAAAATTCTAAAATAACAGCCAATTTGTTTTAGTAGTATTGATACAGTAATTATTCACAGCACAGTTAAAAACATATTTGTTGCTGAAACTTTTCTAAATTGACAGTAAACATTTAGTGTGTAACGTGATGGACAAAAGTTTTTCTAAAAGACCCATCAATGTTTGAACTGTTTTGATATTGTAATCAATTGCTCTACAGTTTTACAGTTAAAAAGATCATTCATATGTGAACTTGTTATAGGATGACACTTTTTAATGCAACATATGATGGATACAAGATAGTTCTAAAATGCCTTACAAAAAATTGTTTTACTGTTAGGAACTATTCTACAATGCATGTCAATGTTTGGAACAATACTGATACAGCAGTAATTATCACTTGCTGTGAAAGAACATTTGTATGTGAACAAGTTCTAAAATGAGTCAAGTTTTAAGAAAAGTATGAATGCAGTAATAATTTGTTTACAGTTAAAAGAAAATTCCCATTGTAACACTGGTCTTGATTAAAACATGATAATAGGTGATCATACAATTAAAGAAAGTTATCATAGATTTTTCTGCATGTCGTTTCTAATCTTAAAATATATATTAATTAATACTGTCAATGGATATTAATATCTAATAACTTACCACACATATGGTAAACTTCATCACAGTTTCAGACTCAAAGTCAAACTGATGCTATACCAGTTAGGTTTCTGAGAAAACTGACACACACAGACTCTGAATGTATAAGTATGGCTGACACCGGTATTGTGTTCACACCTCTACTCTGACCAACCAACCCAAACAGTTGTATCAACACTTCACACAGCTTCAACCATGGGACAACGGAAAACAGAACAAACTATTTTATGTGGAAATAATAACATCATAAGTAAAGACCCTACATCCTGAGCCCCCTAAACAAACCCCTCTTTTTAATCCATACCACTAATGATAAGCGTAATAGGTTCCTCTCAGAGTCTGAAGATCAAACACTCGCGTGTCAAAGATTTACACCTGTGGTGCTCCGGTTAATATTGTGTCATTGTGGTTTACTGATACACTTCCCACCTTGATGCTGGTCACAGAAAGACTCCACAGACACGTTGGAACTTGTAGATGTTAATCAAGCTAAACCTATATGCATATATATGTATATCTACTCCCCCAGCTGATAAGATAAACACCCAATTACTGGTCTTTGTTAAAGAATTAAAGACTCTGTGTGTGTGGATTCACAAAGACCTTGTTGGAAATATTATTCAAAACAACTTTTCGAAGAATATGGGAGTTGTCAGTTTTTTTGGTCCTTTAAATATTGACATGATCGAAACCAAAAAATTTAAATTTGTTTCATATAATTTCAATAATCATATAGGTTTCTTAAACAGATTTTTATCTATACAATTTCTATTTTCGATTTTTCTACCTTTTAATCAACAGCAGAACAATAAACCAACCAAAATTATACAATTTGGTGTCACTTGGATTAAAAGGAACTATACACAAATACACTAGAATAGGAACAGTAATATGTTTTTATCAAGTGATTTCATGCCATGGCTTCACATATAAATGTCTCTTGAACTGTAGTTTTAATTCAAGAAATTAAACAGCAAATAATGCAAGGTTCACACAGTTACAAAATACATTATCTACCCTTATTATTTCCCATATAAAACTATCATTAATGTTTTAATCTTGCACAGTAAAAATTATAGACAATCAGCATTTTAAACAGAAAAAAGGCCTAGACAATAAAAAAAAAATAAAAAAAAATTTGGTGCCGTACGATAACAAGGGTAATTTGTGGCCCCTCGATATAAAATATTTAGGATTAAGGGGTTATTTTGCATTTGGATACAGTTTAAGGGAAGAGGGAGTGTACGCATCTCAGACCTTAAAATGGAACTAATTTATAAAATTCTGAAAATTGCAGGGGGTTTGTCAAACCCCCACATACAGGCATGAGAAAGATGGTGTCAAGTTTAGCCGATGATATTATTTAAAAGAAAAACACTTTAGGGGTTTCTGACATTTTGAGATATGTTATACAGATAGTGAAGGTTGATGATGCAGTAACTTGGCTTGCGTAACACGCTCAGCACCTTGACAGCTTACATAAAACATCACTTACAGTGTAACCAGTTGCCGCAGCACTGGAACACTTACACAAGCTCTCCTCCTGAAGTAACGGAACATGTTGAAATGTTTATGTAACTATAGTCTTACACAAGCCAGGAACAGTGGATCACTTGCCATTGTACAACAGCTGTGTGAGTGTATGTGTGTGCATTTACGTGTGTGGGAGGGGCAGCTTGGCAGGAACACACACAAAATTAATGCACATGCACATGTATTTCCACACACAAAAAGACATGCAAAAAGTATAAGGGCCGGTTTCCTTCAGTGCAGTTTTTGACGTGGTGCAGTTTTGGTTACAAAAAAAAAAAAAAAACCTGTTCCGGGGTCATGAATATTGAAGCACTACTGTTGGTAACCACAGAATATAAATTTTTTATGCATCCTTTATCCATGTTCTACACCATATGGAAAATGTCCCTAAAAGCCAAACATATGGACATTTGAAAACCATAGGTACATTTTTTAAAGAGTATACTTGGTGCAAGGGGGAAAAAAAAATTAACCTGGGGAAATTTTAATGTCAGTCAGATTAAAAAATGTTTTTAAACAGAAAGCCTGACAGCTTGAACGAAAACGGAACAAGCAAGACAATTTGTTATGTAAATCAAAGTAACAAACAGCTAAATCTAATTGAAATTTATACACAGTCTTACTGAAGGAAACAGCTGTGTGTCTATGAGGCGTATGAGAAATAGCAACATGCAGAACAACTACATGTATTAAGAAACCTATCTTTAGAGGCGGCATCGTATTAGAACGACTTGCAACATATGCAGTTGAGTTGTATTTGTGTGAGAACGGCTAAATCTTTACAATTTTAGCCATATGTCTCAGAAGGCATGCAGTGCAAGACGTATGCAAAAGGATTAGTAAAACTTGCATATAATATGTTGTGTAACAAGTTGTTACCAAACGTCAGTCACATAGCTACTATAGCCATGTGTTGATGGTATAAATTAACAACCCATATGTTGAAAACACACATACAAAACCCACATTCTAAATGTTTAACATGTTAAAGCCAATTTAAACTGTCTCACTCTTCAACTCCTACACATTTACAAATCAAACTGTGACAACCATTGTAACTCACTACAATTGTAATAAAAATACACCCCAGCTTCTTTTTATACTACTCACTTATATTTAATTAAAATATTTCCTAACACATTCTAATTAAATGCATTCTATAATATTGTACATAACAGATACCAGTAATTTATAAATTATAATTGTTTACAAATCAATGTGTATTTTAGTAGACAACAACTCTCTGGCAAACAAAACATATTGGTAATACATTATATGAAATTGCTTTCAGAGTAATTACGTTATAGCAACAACTTACCACAATAAAGTTTTTACAAATACACTCCAGCATGGCAATTCACAAGTCACAAGCATCAGGCAAGATGGGAGCCAGTCATGTCAAAACACAATTATTTCCATGAAAGAACAAAATGGGTTTTAAAATCAACAATGAAGAGATATGTCTACCCAATACTGGTATATATAAACTAAACAGTTTATCCAGTCAGAGAGTAATGGATAAAAACAATTCTGGTCTGCAAACAACAGGCAAGCAAGCACCAAGAAGAGCAACCATCAACAAAGACCAGTCTAGCAAGAATTGGTCTCATGCCACAGCCAGACAGATAGACCCATGTGATCCCTAACTGGCTCAGGACCACTGACCAACATATCTAACCAGTAGAGTGCAGCTGTCATTGCCCAGAGCCATTCCAGTTTATCTAATTAGCATCTCAAAGCTTTCCCCATCCTCCCCATCTCCATCACCCCCACCCCATGCTGGTGAGCAAACCCTTTGGATTACCATTTCTTTTCTATCAGAGGGGTCAGGCCATTATGGGACTGCGGGGATGGGAGGTTGTTTGTCACCCCCTGGCTGGCTGGTGTATAATTAGTGATGTTAAGTCAACATGCAAGTGCAATTATCCCCTGTGGAGTGGTCCTGTCTGTTTATTTGTCTCCCATGTCATTTCTCTTTATGGACTGGGACAAACTTTATCAACAGTAGTTACAGACCTATCTTCTAAGCCAATCTCAGACATATCAAACACTTAGGGTCAATTAGTACTTTCATTTTGGTATTGAAGTGTTTATAACATTTTTGTTTTTGAAACAATTCCAATTTGTGAAAAGATAATTGTTAGTTGAACAAAATGATGAAAAAAAAAGAAGAAAAAGAAAGTGTAATACACAGATTATGAAAAGATAAATGTTGGATGAACAAAATTATGAAGCATAATTGTGTAATGCACACAGGTACATAGTGATCTTTACCTCTGTACATAATAGAAAAAGACTACTAGTATATATAAAAGAATATAAGAATTTTTATATGTTCATGTAGTTATTTATTGTAACAAAATTTCTCTTTACATCCGTTTTGAACAATCATTTGTGTTGTTCACTGCAGTGATACTATACTAAGCTAGACAAATCTAATGTCTCCTTCCTGGTCATTTAACAAACACTTCTTCCCAGACTCACTGCATACAGCAGCAGAAGGGGAGGGGAAGAGTGATCCATGTGGCAAGTTTTACAATAAAAACAGCTTCAGTGAAGTGACAAGTTAATGAAGCCTTTTAAAGAAATGCCATTAAAATTAATCTCCTCCAGGACATCCTGACAAACATGTGAGTCCTTCTGCCACTGATGACATGCCAGATCTACCATAACACCTGATCAGTATCAGTAGGATTTAACTTTTTACTATTGCATCTCACGACCTAACATGATGCAATGTGGTGCAACAAATAATTAGCCAATTACAGCTCCGGGGCAATGTCCTATGCTTGACCAATGGCAGGTGATTTTCATTTTGTATACAGCCAATTAGAGAGGTTTCTTTGTTGCAGCCAATCAGATGACAGCAAACAACCCTAGGGGTGAGATCTGGGCAGTGAGATGGTTAAAGGGAGTCCCAAAGGTCCCCAACTGCAAGGCATGGATGCAATTACTTTAATGTTACAAATGAAGTGGACAAATATCTCACATGGGGTCATCCAGTAAACAGCTGCTTTATTGATCAATGATTGGAGAATAATGTGACACTTACATCACCGCGGCCCCGCAGTATCACTTTAAAATGTCCACATCCATTGTGCTGGTGTCCAATCAAAGGACAGTGCTTGATAACATAACTGTTGTTGACCATTTTATTGCTGGTCTCTTTATTGTATTGCAGTCAAGGGAAAACTGACATGATTACAGAATAAGGGTGCAAAACTGTCCCCCAAAATCTATAATTGTGACCCGTTCACAATGGTAAAGTGGTAATGGGATTAGATACAAATGTGGGTAGAATTTTATAGTACCTAACAAATGATTACTGTCAAATTAACTGTTGACTATGGGTGAATGAAACATTATTTAATGGTGGGAACAGACCACCCACAGGACGTTTTTCTATTTGTGAAATACAGATAAAGAAGATGATTCTAGTAATCCAAGGCTGGTTCATTGACAATTTATTGAAAAAATGTAAAGATTCACAACATTTCTGTCAAATATTCAAATATAGTCAAAATGAAAATGATGTTAAGTACTATAAACAAATTTGAAAACTCCTCATGAATAACAAAGATTTAATGACAGTTTAGTTCATTGTTTGTAATAATTAACTGGAATGAAATAATCAAAATATAAAGTTTCTTGGTAATTTAGTTAAAACAAAGTCTGATTTAGTAGCAATAAAGGAAATAACTATGAAGTGTTGGGGTCACATTTGTTATAATTCAATGAATGCTCAGGGTCATAAATATTCCAGAGCATTAACTGAAAAGGATCTTCCACACTTATTCCACCACCTACATGTACTTTTAAAATGCTAGAAAGCCGATTTGACATTTCCTAAAATACACTTAAAAGCATTACAATTAAAATGTCTCCTGTGGAGCATATCTGAGCCCCAGTATTATAAAGTTTGCTTTTCTAATTTACCAGTACAAATCAATACATTACAACTTCAAAATTCTTTCCAGGGTTAACTCAAATAAATGGTGCATAATAGACATCATATGTATGCAATTTATGTGTGCAAATGTCACCAAAGACATATATACTAGATATAAATCACAGGTATTTAATTATTAAGCATATATCCTGTTATAAATGATGAATAAGGCATGCAATTACTGATATATGCCATTCTCAGGTGTAAGTATCAGCAAGACCTGAACCTGGTTATGAATTACGGTATTCAATTATCCGATCTACCTGTCACGGAGACACGGCTTTCACAGGTATGCAGCAGGAGGCTGTCACTCACCTGTGGCTAGGTAATGACAGATCATCTGCGAATTAATCACGATCTATTTGCCTCAGGTAATGGATAGCTCCGTCTACAGATATACATCTAATAAGTACAGCATACCGGGCATACCCGTCTGACATCTCTCGTTATGCAACTGGTCTACCAGTTAATTTGGAATACTAAACATTGTCACGGCTTTGTCCAAATATCTTTTGGATTCTCGTCTTGTAAAGCTAAGATTTTTTAACGTGACAGTAGTTATATCATTTTGATTATGTTTTTATAAAGGTATATCATATTTAATTTTGAATACTATAAACATGTCACAGCTTTGTCCAAATATCTTTTGGACTCTCGTCTTGTAAAGCTAAGATTTTTTAATGTCACAGTAGTTATATATCAGTTTGATGTTTATGTTTTGTAAAAATATCTGCTATCAGTTACATATAGAAAATATTTCACAAGCATGATATTGATATAAAAATCATAAATGCAAATGGTCTGTTTTAGGAAAAGGGTTTTGTTAAAGGTACCCATTAACCACTTCGTTCCAGCCAGTGCACAACTGGTATATCAAAGGCCATGGTATGTACTACACTGTCTATGGGATGGTGTATACAAAAGATCCCTTGCTGCTAATTGGAAAGAGTAGCCCATGAAGTGGTGACAGTGGATTTCCTTTCTCAATATCTGTGTGGTTCTTAACCATGTCTGACGCCATATAACTAAATAAAATATGTTGAGTGTGTCATTAAATAAAACATGTCTTTCTTTCTTTCATTAACTACTTGACTGGTTCCTAATCTATCAGATTCTTTTAACATTAAAAGGTCTATTCTGAGTTTTACTGCCAATGCAACATGTTTCCAATAAATACAGCCATTTCAAAATGACAAATTAAATACAATTTATTGTTGACAATATCAATGTCCCTATATCCAATGCAAATTAGATACATAATCCAAAACAAAATTGTCAACGCTTGACTAAACAAAGTCAAATTGCATCTCACTACTGAAAACCCCCAACAAAAACAACCCTAAACTGTACGGATATTAAACTGACCTGCTAGACAAAGATGAAATTGTCTGAATGCATGGTTCCAACAGCTTCATTGCGGTCTATGCTGATGATGTATCAACTACAAATGTAATGCTCAATAAGCATGCTTAAAGGAAAATTTGGGCAAACCCAATTTGGTCAATTGATTTTTCTATCATATTGTAAGACTATTTGCCAGCCCATTGATCCCCTCCGTATTAAGAGGGAAGTTAAATTTTTGAATAGAGTGGTGCTCGTATTGACCAGTAACTGAGGACCCACTCTCTCTCTCTTTGCCAGTACACCCTCCGAGCTAACTATTTACGGATCTCTCACCACACTTTTGTATCCAATATTAAACTTTGACATTTGCAGCAAGCCAACTTGAATGCAGTGCTCTCCAGCTTTTGAATCCACACTTCACTAAGAGCAAAAACAAACTACAACATCTTCAGAGCATAAAAGATTTTTTTTTTTTTTTTTAAAGAAAAACCCCCACGAAATTGTCGTTTGGGTAAAATCTGTATTTACTAATGGGAATAGTTATTTTTCAAAATGAGCATGAAAGTCACATGGCCGTAACACACTTAGTTACAACGTTACAACATTAGAAAATTAGAGAAGAAATCTGGTTATGTCAGAGCTCAGACCTTAGACAGGCGTGCCTGAACATTTTGGATATGGGCATGTTAATAGAGTTCCCACTTCTGCTTAGAGAAGAAATTCACTGTTATGTTGTTTACCAGCCTCGGTGGTGTTGTGGTTAGGCCATCGGTCAACAGGCTGGTAGGTACTGGGTTCAGATCCCAGTCGAGGCATGGAATTTTTAATCCAGATACCGACTCCAAACCCTGAGTGAGTGCTCCGCAAGGCTCAATGGGTAGGTGTAAACCACTTGCACCGACCAGTGATCTATAACTGGTTCAACAAAGGCCATGGTTTGTGCTATCCTGCCTGTGGGAAGTGCAAATAAAAGATCCCTTGCTGCTAATCGGAAAGAGTAGCCCAATGTAGTGGCGACAGCAGGTTTCCTCTCAAAACTGTGTGTGGTCCTTAACCATATGTCTGACGTCATATAACCATAAATAAAATGTGTTGAGTGTGTCGTTAAATAAAACATTTCTTTCTTTCCCATAGACAGGATAGTGGGTCATCTCAGCCTAATATATCAGCCATACGCACAGGTTGGAATAGGGAATAATCCTAGGGTTTCAACAATGGAGACAAATCCTATATGAACTATTGTATTTCTTGAATAATTTATCCTTTATGAACTATTGTATTCTGTGAAAATGCTCTGTAGAGCAAGATCAAAGGATTTTACATATGCATTAAAAAAAAGAAAAGAAAAAAAAAAGAAAAGAAAAAAAAAAGAACACAGAAAAAAAGATATACACATTTTTTAAAACGTACTTTCAACTTAAATGATGTGACCGGATTTCAGAGTAGGTCTTCTGACCTACATCATTTGTCCCAAACCACAATACGAAACAAATATATGAGCCACACACACACAAAAAACAACAACTCTATAGATAACAGTGACAAATCAAATGTATACATCGCTAGCTGGAGGCAATACATATAGTAATCCATAGATCACACTGTTGGGGGTAAGTGAATGCAAGTAAAGATATTCCATCAAACATTCCTGCCATTCTTATGATCCTTGGGCCAGGATGTAGCTCAGTGATAGAGTGCCTATACTTTCCTCAAGTGTGAAGGGTTGTGGGATCGATCCCTCTTGGTGGCATGCTTCACCCCACTGCTTATCCCAAATAGGGCTCCATGGCTGGTATACTGATGGCCAGTGATATACACTGTCCTGTCTATGGAAAAGAGGATATAAAAGAGCCTTTGCTGGTTTTAGGTAGAAGAAGTTTGTTTTGTTTAACACCACCACCAGAGCACATTTATTAATTAATCATCGAGTATTAATTGGAAGAAAGAAGGAAATGTTTTATTTACCGATGCACTCAACACATTTTATTTATGGTTATATGGCGTCAGACATATGGTTAAGGACCACACAGATATTGAGGAAGGAAACACGCTATTCTTTTTCGATTAGCAGCAAGGGATCTTTTATATTCACCATCTCATAGACAGGATAGCCCATACCACAGCCTTTGATATACCATACCAGTCATGATGCACTGGCTGGAACGAGAAATAGCCCTATAGGCGCACCAACAGTGATCGATATCACAAACCAACCATGCATCAAGCGAGCGCTTTACCATTGGGCTACGTCCTGTCCCGCCCCTGTTTTAGATAGAAGTCTCTATGGTATAGTTGCAACAAGGTTTTCACTTACATTTTCTTGAAGTATTGTGGGGAAAAAAGTTCGGAAAACTATATATGGGACAGACAGACAGATAGACAGATGAAGACAAAACCTACAGTCCCTTCTGGTTGGACTGGAAGGGGACTAATACTTAGGGTGCAGTAATGTAGGATCTTCTCCAGCTATTCAAAAATGGCATTTTTAAATTAAAGACAGCATTTTAT
The DNA here is from genome assembly GCF_016097555.1 of Gigantopelta aegis. NCBI lineage: Eukaryota > Metazoa > Mollusca > Gastropoda > Neomphalida > Peltospiridae > Gigantopelta > Gigantopelta aegis. The sequence goes on along the minus strand of NC_054701.1, from coordinate 32,209,711 downwards.
TTTAATTTTCTGGCAATTTAAAAGCCCCTGCTAATTAAGTTAGTAAACTTGTATGGCCATGTTTTAACAAGTTCAACAGTAGTAGTACTAGTATATTATTATATATCAAAGAATGTTGTTTTCCCCTTGTTTACTGCTAGAAGAAAATTCCTTATGTATAACAGTGAATACTTGAGCCATAACAAAAAAAAGAAAATTGCCACAATGGAAATATTCTTGGCACCTGGTGATGGAAAACTAATAGACCAGGTGTTGGAGATCTAACCCGTTTATCACAATGACTAAAGAATACAGGGATTAGCCTGTTATACCTCTATGTGGACAGTACACAGATATGAGATGAAATTATAACGGTAAAGCAAAACGTCTTGCATTTTCCATTATATTATAATTGTTAGTGTCTGTTACGGTCAGTTCATCAACACCAGGTGAAAATAGAAGGTTTCACATCTTTATGATATTAATTTAATTTTCAATATATTCTATGTATTGTGAGTATCAATATCATGTGAAATTAAAATGTCAGAGTAAAATATCTTGTACTTTTCATATTAATTATCAATATGTCTATTAGTTGGTTAGTGTATCAGGGGAAAATGTGTTTCAACAAAATGTCTTGTATGTTATAATTTAATTAAATAGACAGTATAATAATATTCTCAGTACCAGGAGAAAGTAAGATGTTAAAATAGTATGTCTTTTCATGATAATAATTTCTGTCTATACTATACACTATTACACACATACATAAATATAGTAAACATATTTTTTTAATAGAGATCTACTGTAGTTTTGGTAAATTTGATAAAACAGTCAAATTATTATTATAAAATTAAAGCTGTAATTTATTTTTATATATTTTCTTTTACATTTGTCATTCATTATTATAAATATAGTTGTGCAGTTAATCCTTAAAAACAAATTTGTTAGCTATATTTGTCGCACTGATAAAATTAACCCAATTTGACAAAAAAACTTAAAAAAGAAGGAAACAGAATACAAAAGAAATAGAATAATTTATGTTTTAATTCACTAATTTGGTCAACTCTGTACAATATCACCAACTAAACCAGGCCATAATCGTCATTCGTGATGTGCGAAGCCTATATCCACTAGCCTACATATCATAATTTATGTCTTGTTCCACACAGTAACACATTAACACGACTGCAATGTGTTAATGATTTACTGTGTTTTCTTCCAATGTGTTGTCTGGACACGGGAGTAATGTCAATGTGCTTGGTGACCGAGAACAAGATTCTTTGTTAACTACAGAGAATGAAAAGTGTGAGCAAAATTACTGAAACTCCTTGCAAACTAGAAAGCTATGCTGTTAATTCCGACAGGACTGAGTTGAGTAATATCCAGCCTACCTGTACCCGACAGCAGCATCGCTGAGCCTTGAGCCAGGTAAATCTTGCTTTTGGAGGTAGAGACCTTGTATGATGACTACAGACCTCAGAAGACATTCATCACCCACTAAACACTAAACGAAGGGACAGCGGGATCAACAGCAGCAAAACAAATGGACAGAAAAAGTAGCAGACAAGAGGAAAAAACCACAATGTGTGACATGGCCTTCCTGTGTGAATGGCAACACCTGCTACTGCTGCTACTGTAACACTGACCTTTTCATTGTGTTCAACTGGCCAACTGGGGAGGTGACTGCAAGAGGTAGGGTGGAAAATACAACACAGAAAACCTGAATGGCACAGACAAATATCTGCTTTTGAGTTCAACACACAAATATTTGAAATATATAACTATGTTTATGAATCAAAGTCACTGGATTGATTGACAGGGTGGACAATACCCCTCACCCTGAAACCCCTCTCACAAGAAACCCCCATCTCCATGGTCTTGCCAGAAATATTCTAATGAGCTTATAAATCAATTTGGTATTTTTTACATTTAGTCTCAAAGAGGAAACCTGTTACATATTTCCATTTGTAGCATTATCCCACAGACAGGATAGCACATACCACAGTTTTTGATATACCACTCGCTGGAACAAGCAATAGCTCAAATAGGGCTTGATTCCAGACTGACCGCATGTCAGGTGAGTGCTTTGCTATGTCCCACCCGTACACAAAAGAGGGAGGATGGAATATACAATATAAAAAATCTCAATGGCACTGCCAGAAATATGCCGCAAAACCTAGGATCCAAAATATGGCTATGGCCACTTACACTAAAGATGAGGCAGAGTCATAATGATATAAAGTTTTACAGCATAAACAGCACAGAAGATCTCAACAGTACAGCCAGCAATAAGCTCCAGAGCTTGGATACTAAAAATCCAGTTATGGTCGTTTGATTAACTCAATAAGAAAATTAAAGCAACTGGAAGTATCTTCCTTTGAACAAAGGTGAAATACTGGTAGTACCTCATACAGTATTATAGTTTTAATTTTTTTTAGTAAAAAAACTACAGAAAAATCTCAGTGAGAAAATCAGGAAGATGCTACACACTTATGCCAAAGACTGACTATAAAACAGTTATAATCACACCATTAACTTATCTGTCTTTACGGTGCTAATCAGAACTTGTGTACAGGATGAATGTGCCTGAAACTTCAATGGATATGGGCATACCAGGGCTCAACCTTAGCAGTAGCCCGGGGTATTTTGGCTGCCAATTTCTTACTCTGGCTACCAGTGTCTGAACTTGGTAGTCCAATGGGCGACTAGATTTTTTTTTGCACATCCAGTTACTCTGCAATCAACAAGATGCTTAAACACCTAAAAAACCCAACCTAAAACAAAATTTAAACAAAAATAAATGATTTTACTATTTTCTTTCCTTTTTTAAAAATTTATTAAAACTATGGGCTATCAGATTTCATAACCTGGAAGCCCGGTGGGCTACCACTGAAAAAAGTTATGGTCAAGGCATGTTGATATCTATGCTGCATACATTAAAAATAGATATGCACTGTTAGGCTATTTCTTGTTCTAGCCAGTGTACGACTAATATATCAAAATACCGTGGTATGTACTATCCTGTCTGTGGGATGGTGCATATAAAAGACCCCTTGCTACTAATGAAAAAATGTAGTGTGTTTTCTCTCTAAGACTATATGTCAGAATTATCAAATGTTTTGACATCCAATATCCAACAATTAATAAATCAATGTACTACAGTGGTGTCGTTAAACAAACACAAACTTTAAACTGAATAAGAAGATGAAGCAACTAGCAGAATCCTAAGACCTATGTATAAATTTTAAAACAATATGCATCAAAAAGAACAGATTTACCGGCCAGAAATCCTGTGAACTAAAATAGTTACAGTTACTTGATTAATCACACAAGATGAAGATGAAGCAATTGGAAGACTCCCATCTACTGTATACAAACGTGAAATGGCACACGTGGTATTACACCAGCAGTTATTTATCACATCACATAGCATTGCCTGGCACTGGAGAGAACCGTCACTCGGCCTAGATCGAAGAATATGACAATAGAAATGAAAATCTATGTTGACAGCATGCCAGACCAAGTTCTACTTGGAAAGCCCAGGCTGATCATCTCATATAGATTAAGAAACCTAACCGAGCATTATAGTGGAAACCAGTAGACAGTTTATCAAGCAGAAACCTTTTAATGATTGCAGAGAGAAAAAAAAGAAGAAATGTTTCATTTAACGACACACTCAACACATTTTATTTACGGTTATATGGCATCAGACATATGGTTAAGGACCACACAGATATTGATAGAGGAAACCCGCTGTCGCCACTTCATGGGCTACTCTTTTCGATTAGCAGCAAGAGTTCTTTTATATGCACCATCCCATAGACAGGATAGTACATACCACGGCCTTTGATATACCATTCGTGGTGCACTGGCTGGAACGAGAAATAACCCAATGGGCCCACCGATGGGGATCGATCCCAGACTGATCGCGCATCGAGCGAGTGCTTTACCACTGGGCTACGTCCCACCCCTGATTGCACAGAGGCGAGAAAGAGCAATATCATAAAACAAATCATACAAAATAAGTTATATGGAAATATATCCATGAAGAAATCAAAGTATAATGTTAGTTAACAACAGCTGCTGTTAAGGTTACAGTTGTATGAGAAATCTCTTTTTTAAAGGGGTGGGTGGGGGATGGAGTGCAAAATTAACTCATTATCACCTCTACTTTAAAGTGCCAGGTGACCATCATCCCAGGCCATACTCTCATTATTAGTTTGAAGCACTTGTGTCTTTCTGGGTCTAGAATCAATCCCTGTCTGTGGGCCCATTTGGGCTAGTTCTCGTTCCAACCAGTGCAGTATGACTAGTACATCAAAGGCTGTGGTATGTGTTATCCCGTCTGTGGGAAGGTGCATATAAAAAATTCCTTGCTACTAATGGAAAAATGTAGCAGGTTTCACCTCTAAAACTCTATGACAAAATTACCAAATGTTTTTGACATCCAATAGCTGATGATTAATAAATCAATGTGCTCTAGTGGTGTAGTGAAAGAAAAACAAACTTTTTTCATTAATATGGGGCACTTGTGTCATTATGGATGTAAATGAATGTATGTTTAACGACACCTCAACACATTTTAAACCTACAGCTAAAAGCTATAAGGTGGTTAAGAGAGAAGAAACCTGCTTCTGCCACACATGCAGGTTACTCCTTTCACAAAACAGCAGGGGATCTTTATATGCACTTTCTTAAAAATATGATAGTACAGCCTTTGATGTACCAGTCATGGGGCACTAGCTGGGTTGAGGGGGGAAAAAAAGACTTGAGTCCATTGAGGGAGATTGATCTTACAACCTATCACACCTCAGGTGAATATTCTGTCATATAGCTATGTTCACCCCACCCACCAATCATAGTGTAAAACAGACACATCAACGAGCTTATATCCAAACAGTTAAAAACATGTATGCTCTATCTATAGTTCACTGTGACGACATAGACACCAGTAAACTAATTACAAGGACTGCATCCAGATGTCTCATCTTTTATTAACATGCTGCATGCTCTCAGATCAATCTTCACAACAAAAATATTTGTGTAAATTAATGTCTACTAACAACAAAAAATATTTGTATAAATTAATTTGCTACTTACTGGAGAGTATCGGTAACAATCTCGAAAGAAAAACTGTATGCATGTGCATAGCTATAAACAAAATAGCTGCACAGTCTCACATTTTCATGGATCTCAAGGGACTGGAGGAATTTAAAAGCGAATAAGAACAAAACTAGCGTGGTCTTACACACCAGTTTAAAAGCAGCCTAATTTCACATTATTTACAAAAACACTAGGATGGTCTTACACACCAGTTCAATCAAAAGTAGCCTGATTTCGCATCATTTACAAACACAATGGCAGACTGTTGAGCGCAGGTGAAGAGGAAAATCAATAGCATGGGTCAAAATGTCAGCTAACGAGTCGTCTAATTGGAGAAACAAAATTACGGACATGGAATCTCCTCGCCGATGACCTCACCAGTTGTTCTGCTCATAGGCTTAGTTAGCTTAGGGACAGACCAGTCTTCCGTTACTGAACACATCCAAGATAAAAGACCTGCTTTCCGTTACTGAACACGTCCAAGATAAAAGACTAGCCTTCCGTTATTGAACACCTACATGTAGCTTCAAGACAAAAGACTGTACACTGGACAATTCCTGTGATTGCAGTAATGGCTGTATGATTTTAGCATTCACTTCACATCAAAACTATCTCAGATTTGTTTGATGTCCAAGAAAACATTTAGGCACAATAACAGTTATTTGATTATTGATTGGCACTTATCAGGCAACGTGGTCAGCTATTACAGGGGTGGGTGGTTGGGATCCCCCTCAGTGAACCCATTCTCTGATCCTTGTCCCCCCCCCCCCCCCCATCCTAACCAGATATCACCAGACATAAAAATAGTAATTACAATGCCACCCTCCTTGTCCCGTGTGATCAATTCTAGATTATTATTTTTAAAAATTAAATGGAAGACCATTCCCGTTTCAAGTGACTTTAAAAGTTATTTTAACAACTAAAAATTTTTGAAATTCTTCTTCTGGCATTTATCATATATTATGTAATATGTAAAATAAACTTTAAACTTATTTAAATATTACACATACCGTACTATCCTTTATTTGATACCCCCAAAATGTGTTAGTAAGCATTCATTAAACATATTTCATTATTTCACATATTAGCTCATATTATTAAACATTTTATCTTATATGTATAAAATTAAATCAACTCAAAACACCTTCCTGTATTACCAGTCTACAATGTACCATATTGACATTACAATGACATTACAATAAGCTGATATTCTTGACATCTGTAAAAACACATCCAACCCTACCTGTGGCGATGCTCCATGCTGTCAGTGTTGTCATCTGCTGCTGGACAAGAACCAATAACCGACAACCATGTCAGGGAAACCAATACGAATATACCGGATCAGAGTGACTTCACCGGATCAGTGTGAATCTACCGGATCCTTGTGAATCTACCGCTGACTCTTACAATCAGTGGAACTTCTGTCATCTGTCGGGCTCCGTTGATCAAGCCTCCCTCCCTCCCTCCCCACCGACGGATACCGTAGCCGATTATCAAACAATACGGAGCTAGCAGCGAGGCAGAAGAATCCCCTCGGTGTATCAATCTCTACCGTTTATTAATACAAGCCAGCCTAGTCACTGCACAACCTGTTTAGCCGTTGACAAAGATTTCACGGTGAAACGAAGACCTGGCGTGAACAATGAACGCTGCCGTAGCTTTGACCATCATACATCGCTACGTGTTTGCCATAGAGATTTTTTTTTTTCCTTTTTATCTCTCCCTTACCACAAAAGACTGGATCACACCATGGCCAATTCGCGTGAATGGTGAAATAGGCCAGGACAAACATTAATATGATCTTTATGACCCTACTGCAGATTTTATGTGGCGGAGGTAAAATTTGAAATTAAGTGCAATATGTTGTAATGCAGAATTAGCGACAGTCTCGTGGAGAGTAGGATCGATCACCCCGACAATCTTTTCCATGAGAAGGGTCCATTATGCTGCATTAAATGACTATATAACGGTACTTTCTTAGCGGCCACTGCACCATTTGCCTATAAATCTATCCCCAGGCTTCGTTTCTCTCTACTCAGATCCATATTTACTGGGAATAATTTGCTTTCACCTGATTACAGCCCCATCACTATTATTTTAGCAATGAATAACAGAATCACATTAACTGTGAGCCTGGGCAGGCGAGCAATTCCCGTGACATTCGGACCAGGGTAACCAAGTCAACGAGAAGAGCGCTTGGTGCCACTACATACACCTTTTTCGTGACTGCACTTTATCAACATGTTATTTGAACTAATGAGTTGCTAAAAAGAAATAACTAGAAAGTGCCAAAGGCTAAAAAAATATCATGGTAGGATGACTGATGCAGAGATTGTATAAAAACAGAACAATTGATTCGACACCTGAGGCTAGGTGATACTCCAGGTAGAATTTCAGTGTGGCTCAAATTGCTTGCATTATTAAAATGAAATCATGTTTGTATCATGCAGACAGTGGGTTTTTGGTTTGTTTGTTTTTTTAAATCAATAGAAATGTGCATCATTTTATTCTGCAAGCAATGACTGATGACATCTCAGTGGTATATGTAACTATATATGCTGGTAGGAGACATAATATGGCCTAAATCGAGAGAAGAAACCTGGGGTTGCTAGGCAACACATGATCTATAAAGTGAGGAGATGGATCCTTTGCTACCATAAGAGCTATCATTTTTTTAATTAGCAGCAAGGGACCTTTTTTGTAGGCACTTTTTCTCAGAATATATTTCTTACATACTGGCCATGTGTAACTAGTTGGAATGGGAAAAACCAAATGTATCTACTAACAGGGACCAATTTTGTAGCTCATTACACCTCAAGTGAGCATTCTATCACTGCTTTAAAAATGACAACTAAGTAAGATGGTATGTTTTAAATTTTGAGAAGATCTCAAAACCACCATACAACACCTAATGACTACATGTGACATGCCCAAGGTAATGTTTTTATTTGACTCCTGTGCCATAAATAGAACATAACTTCTGGGTATTTTTTTGTCCATCTGTGACATCTGTCAACATAGGAAATATGAGAAACTTTTCTACATGCATTCACATCGTTTGTCATACCACATTTCACAAACATAAACACACATACATATATGACTAACAAGGATACAGACCGAACCCTGACATCACCTATATTTCTTGTACTTGAAAAAAAAAAAGTTTGGCCCAGTATTTACAGTTTTTATCAAACAGGGCCCCATTCTATGAAGCAATCTTGGCTTTACTACCTTATGCATGTGATCTTAGCAGTAAGATAGCTATGTTGAACAGGGCCCTGGGCCATCTTGGGGCAGGATGTAGCCCAGTGCTGAAGTGTTTGCTTGATGCGCGGTCGGTCTAGGATCAATCCCTGTCAATGGACCCATCGGGCTATTTCTCGTTCTAGCCAGTGCTCCACAACTGGTGTAACAAAGGCCATGATATGTACTATCCTGTCTGTGGAATGGTGCATCAATTGCTACTAACCAAAAAGAGTAGCCCATGAAGTGGCAACAGCGGGTTTCCTCTCTCAATATCTGTGTGGTCTTTAACCATAAATAAAATGTGTTGAGTGTGTCGTTAAATGAAACATTTCCTTCCTTCCTGGGCTATGTTTTACGAAATGATCTTAGCACTGAAATCATCTTAAAACACCATGTTTGACAGTAGAACACTTGGTAACTTAAATTGTAAAATGGAACCCTGAGCTATAAATACCAATAATTAATGCAGATCTGAGTAAAATGTTACACATAAATCTTCTGAAATTCTGGCCCATGGTTTCATTTTAGATTTTGATTAGCTAGTCTTTATACACACACTGTTTATTAAACCAACAAGTGAAACCACAATATTTTCACATTTTCCGCCCATGATGTTTACCTCCTCGAGATAATTTATGCATCAAAAGCAGTTCCAGCTAGCTTTTCTAAACAGAATTATGCAAATAACTGAACCAACAATAGCAGTTCATGCAAGCTTTTCTAAACAGAATTATGCAAATATGCGTACCTACAAAGTAAGGTGATGTATAAGATGCTCTCACTGCCGGATATCCATCAAACAGTCAATATTTTATCTATTACACACCGAGTGAATGACGTTTAATTTGCACACACTACAGGGTGTGATATTTGTTCTAATTATTTCACAAAATCGATTTAACCACAGTTAAATCATGACCAAGTGAGTCTTCTTTTCTTCCTTGTTTTTTCAACTTAACCAGTTGATGATACTGTTTTTCTCATGATCACTCAGGAACTGGATTAACGTTAAACTAATACTGGTACTGCCAAAAACAAAAATGTTTATCAATGATTTTCTACCTGTCAAGATCCTGATGACACATACAGGGAATCCATCCTTCTGTAACCTTACAGGGGGCGTTATTAGAATTTGAAAAAGGGGTTGCAACAAGTAAGAACACTAAATGTCATAAAGGAGCTATATGCAGTGTCTGTCAACTAAAAGAGGGTGAACATGCCTCCTCTGCACCCTTCATGATCCATCTATATCTAGTTGTACCTCTTGGTGATGCCTTAAAATCAATAACCAGCCGTGGACCATTACTACCAGTTTTCATCCTGTATCCAGTACGGGTACAAAATCCACCACCCCCACCCCACACTGTTCTTTCACTGTTTGAATTTTTATAATTGGTGTTGATCATATCCCCCCCCCCCCACCTCCATTTGTTATCCCATCAACAATACAGTGTATCCATTCAACACACAGACTACCACCTATGAGCACTACATCAATAATCAACTGTGGACCATTGCTAACAGTTTCTATTCTCTATCTAGTATGGTACACAGTTCTTTACACTGTTATTTAACTGTTGAATTTTTATATTGATGTTGATCATCAGTTTAGATTTGCGTTTACCATAGTTTGACACCCAATAGCCGATGTATTGTTTGTGCTGGGGTGTCGTTAAACACTCATTCATTCATTCTAGCTAGTATGGGTACAAAATCCCCCACCCTCATCCCCCACATCCATCTGCTATCCCGTCATCAATACAGTGTATCCATTCAACACACAGACTACCACCTACGAGCACTACATTAATAATCAACTGTGGACCATTGCTAACAGTTTCTATTCTCTATCTAGTATGGGCATAAAATCCCCCACCCTCATCCCCCACATCCATCTGCTATCCCGTCATCAATACAGTGTATCCATTCAACACACAGACTACCACCTACGAGCACTACATCAATAATCAACTGTGGACCATTGCTAACAGTTTCTATTCTCTATCTAGTATGGGTACAAAATCCCCCACCCTCATCCCCCACATCCATCTGCTATCCCGTCATCAATACAGTGTATCCATTCAACACACAGACTACCACCTACGAGCACTACATCAATAATGGGCCGTGGACATGAACCCGCCGTGTAGCACATTACAGCCTAACACCAGCAACAATGAAAGAAAAATCATTATGATCGACACATTGTGTAACGCGGTGCGACAAGTCAGAACGTGCGACATGCTACTCTCCGCTGTGCGGGTGACCGGTCAATAAATCCAATAGCAGTATGGGCTGCTGCTGCCGCTGCCGCCACGGTGTGTATATCGGCTGCCACACGGTATTGCGGTATTGTTGTTACGACACTCATCCAGCGGCATTGATCTTGACACCCGAGAGCCGGCTTGTGTTTGCACAGCTTCTCTCGCTCATTAATTGACCACCGCAATTTGAGCATATCAATGGACAGAGGCAAACAGTGATCATGTGCTTCATTAAATATCCCTTGATTACAGGTAGCCGTAGAGGTCGCCTAAGTCAACAACACAGAAATGACTAACAGATCACTGTGTACAAATTTACATATATTTATAGAACTGGAAGTGGTTAAGGTATTAGATACAGCAGACAATATTTGTTGTTTTGAGAGTGAGATATCAGTATCAAAGGAAAGTAACTGCTGGTTTAATCAGTTCCTCCGCTACATTGTTTAATCAAGGAATACTTCAGTACTTTGTTTATGCAACATCTATTATACAGCCTGTTTGTACTAAAAGGAGACCAATGAATTGGAATGTAATTCTAATGAATAATGTTCAAGCTCATATAATTAAAAAATGTTTAAGTGTTGAGAAACTATTATCAAATTAAACCTAGGGAAACTGGCCTTGGTGATATAGTGATTAAGCCATCAGACTAAATACTGGTAGGTACTGAGTTCATATTCCTGTATCTGCTCCCACCCAGAACATGTTTAATGACTAACTTGGTACTAACAACAACACCAAATTCTCTTTCACTAACCACTGCCCTGGACAGAAAGTCGAGATGGCCGAAGTATGTGCCCAGAACAGCATGCTTAAACCGTAACTAGGTGTAAGCATGAAAAGAAGTATAAATGATATAGGGGGATGAAAGTAACTGCTGGAACAGCCATGGCACAACAAATGCACCTGAACAGAGAGGCTAAAGACAAAACAGAATGTTAAAAAAAAATACACTGCTGCCACATAATCTGCAATTAAATTATAATAAACAGCAAGGTGTCTTTTGGTGTTCTGCATATACAGTGGAACCCCTCTAAACCAGACACCCATGGGACCAAGTTAAAAGTCTGGTTTTAAGGGTGTATCCAGTTTTGAGGGATTCGGTTCTGTACTGATATTTAAAAAATGGATCGCAAAAATTTCCAGTTTTCAGGCAATTCTGGTTTACTGAGGGTCTGGTTTAGAGAGATTTCACTGTACTACAACCTTTGATTTATATATATGTTTGTACTAGCTGTTATAGCATTGGAGCTAAAACTATAATTTTAATTAATGTTGACCACAGTCTGCATATTTCTAACAAATATTTGGTCTCAGTATTTTACATAACTTAAAATTCACTATGCTGACAAATACCAACATGACTTCCGAACTAAATTGTGTTAAAAATGCATTAACGTACATGGTTTCCTCTGACTGCAATGAGGAGGTAGAAATTTTAAGTGGCCTCAAGAAATATCACAAGTGCCATTGACAGTGGCACCTGTCAGGAAAATTACACAAACGACATGAGTGACATGTTTGCCAGGAAATTCATTAGTTTAGATAATCATCTGCCGGCACAGAGGTTTCAGTCAAATAATAAATTATAAAATCTCCCATAATGTCACACTTCAAATTAAACCAAATAATCAGCCGAAATAATCTTAATTGCTACTAGTTAACAATTTATAAATATTACAGCAAAATGTTAAACTGATAAAATATTAATAATATTAAAACATTTAAGTGTGTAACTTTTATTATCCTAGCTCCAATTGAAAACAGGATAGGAAAAAAATAAAACGATTATATCTAGCCAGCAGTGTTCAAAATAAGCACTTGTCCATTTGTCCTGACAAGTGAAAATCTGATCGGACAAACAAAATGTACCTTGGTGGTTGTCCAGTGGACAAGTAAAAATACTCAATAAAGTTTCATTTTGAGCAATGAAAAACATTGTTCTTGTACATTATAAAACAAACTATTTATTTGAACAAATGAAAATATTTGTGGATAAGTAGATTTCTAGATGTATTTGTCCAGGTGGACTAGTGAAAAAGTCTGCTTATTTCTATCACTGGCCAGATCTGTGGGAAAACCTTTTATATTAGATTTATATATTATTTGCTGCTTTTCAGAAGTAGCTGCAGTAGGTTTTCTTCTTGTTGTTTTTTCTTTACCAAGTGTCGAAAAACCATGTTAGACACCAAATACAAATATGCCAAGGTGTTATTAAACAATTTTTTTTTTTTTAACCAATATATTGATATTATCAGTCAACACAATCTTAGGCTACATATATATTCTACATCTAATGCTTATTATATTCTAATTAAGTAGTACAGTTAACCAGTGTACAACTGAAAAATCTGTCAAAAATTAATTCATCCTTTTTTCCCAGTTCATTCTCATAAATCTATACATTTTGGCTCAAGATCTAAGCCCATATTGGGATTTGAGCCCAATACCTACCAGCCTCAAACCTAATATTAATGGCTTAACTACTTGTGTTCTATGAAGGTTGGAATCTGCTTCCAGTCAACACTCGTTAGACCAGCGGACTAATGCAATGATTGTATGGATGGCCCTGTATGGCCAAAAGCAATCTTTGTGTTACTGCTGTAGTGTGTCCTGTGGGACCAGATGCACTAAGTCACTTGGCTTGGTGTCAGCCAGGGAAGAAATATCAGTCATCAGTTATACACAGCCACACTGTGCAGAGAGAGTGAGAACCAGTTGTCAACACAACCACAGTGTGCAGTTATCTACTAACACCTATACTGGTCAAGCAATCAGACTTAAGGCTGGTAGGTACTGGGTTCACACCCCGATGCCAGCTCCCATCCCAGAGTGAGTTATAATAATTTGGAATGAGCAGGTGTAGGGCCACTATACTGACGTCTTTAATCACTAACCCACTGTCCTGGACAGACAACACAGATAGCTGAGGTGTATGCCCAGGACAGCACGCATGAACCGTAATTGGATATAAGCATGTAAATAAGATGAAATGAAATGAAATATCTACTAAGAAGGTAACCAAGGACAGGGAGAAAAGTGGGAGTTTTCCCCGTCCCAGCCAGGGCATCATGACTGGTATATCAAAGACCATGGTAAGTGCTGTCTTGTCAGTGGAAAAGTGGGGAAAATGAAAATGAATTTCTTCTTAAGACTATGTCATAATCACCAAATGTATGACATCCAGTAGCCGATAATTACTTAATAAATGTGGTCTAGTGATGTCGTTAAACAAAACAAACTTTAACACTAGTGATGTAAACATTATTCTACAAAGGCCGGTCTCTCCTTCAGGTAAACAACGTAACTATTATTTCTATGCCGTTTTTCAACCAAAACTTCAACCACAGCCAACCAAATTTCGCCTTACACAGAACTTCTAAGATCAGACTGCATGGCCATTTCCTTGAACAACACCTCTTTGCTTCAGGTAAACACCTTGGCTAAATACCTTCAGCCATTAATGACAGGTTGATGTAACGGTCGCACCAACTGACATCAGATTAACCAGCTCTGTGCTGAGGAGCTTTGCGTCTTCAAACACGGCTAATTACCACGGGTGGCTAGCTAGCTAATCCGTGGACGTACAAGTGAGACTGTGCCCCTCCATCACCTGGATCAAACCCTGCTCGGACAGCAACACAAGCCGTGGCTGTAGATGTGTGTGATTGATGCCAAACTTAGCCTCGTGTGCTCTCTGACAGTCAATTCATCATAGTTTACCAGGATCAATAGAACTCGAGACAAATAATCCTTCTGGTTCTTTCCCTTTACCTGCACCACATAATGATAAAGTTTTTAAAGAATAATCACATCAATAGGTTTTCTCTTAATGTTATAAAAGAAATGGTCTCTGATGTGTTTTTACATTCCTTACACAATATACTAGTGGTACTAAAGATTGAAAAAAAGTTGAAAGGTGACAGATAACCAGTTGAATTTTTGTTTAAAAGACTGTTTAAACTGTAAAAAAATATAGTAAATATAATAATTGGACTATAAAACGAGAGATAAAATACCATACAAGTTATCTCCTATCCCTGTTATCAATCAGTAAGAAAAGGGTCTTTTGAAAAAGAAGAAGAAGTTTGTTTTGTTTAACGACACAACTAAAGTACATTGATTATTAATCATAGGCTACTGGATGTCAAACATTTGGTAATTCTGACATACAGTCACAGAAGAAAACCGCTACATTTTTCCATTAGTAGCAAAGGATCTTTTATATGCACCATACCACAGACAGGATAGCACATACCATGGCCTTGATATACCAGTCGTGGTACAGTGGCTGGAACGTAAAATAGCTCATTGGGCCCACCGACGGGGATCGATCCCAAACCGACCACGCACCAAGCGAGTGCTTTACCACTGGGCTACACCCTGCCCCCAATTTCTTTTGAATGCACCTTCTCATAAATAAAACCACAAATATCACAGCCTTTGATATTAAAGTTGTGAAGAACTGGTTGGAATGGAATAAACCCAAGGGGCCTGTCCGCAGACATGATCAATCCTATAACCGATAAACCCTCAGACAAGCACTCCACCACAAAGGTACACCCTGCTGCAGTAGTGTGAGATTTGTTGTTCTGCTAAGAATGGGGCAAATTCCATTTTCATTGTCAATTGATCAACATACAAAGTGCATATTTCAGGCCTCTGAGAATTGTAAATTTGTGTAAGCCATTTGTGGGTTATGCAAACACAAATTCACGTAACCCATTTCATTTTCACGTAACTCATCATGACCATGTAAATGATGTCATAAATTCAATGCGCGAACGAAAAATGGGTTACGCGAGCAACGTGCAAGCAAAACTATTGCTCTCACAATTTTCAGAAGCCTTTATTTTTATCTCCTACCGTCTACATTGTCATCTAAAGTTAAGCTGAAGGTTCCCACAAAAAGGAATGAAGATCAGCACGAAAAAGACAGTAAAATTCTGAACTTAATAACACAGTGCGACCAAATGGTGAAATACAGCAACGCCCACTCCTCCTTAAAATAATATCAACAATTATAGGTCTAAAATTATATCCTGCAAGAAATAGGATTGCCAATCCCTTAAAAACGCCTTATAATTATTACCAATCCCCTAAGATTCATGACAATTATGAATGAGCAAACCCACTCTCCTTAACCTAACCGTAATTAGTAGTTTCTTTTCAAGATCCATGCTCAAGTATGTACAATTCTTTTCATGATCCATGCTGAAGTATGTACAATATTTCACAAAGACCTTTTTTTTAAACCGTTGCAAAACAAATCATGCATAATTTGAAGGGAAAAAAAAGACGACTCCCACCCAATTCTGTTCCATGGCTTTTCTGATCCGTGAGAAGAATCTGTTTCTTGCAGGTTGAACTGAGGACAAGTGTATGAAATTGGCAGATAATATTTCTATGTAAACTGGGTAGTGACAATAAATGAACTTGATGGTCCTGATATCACAGCAGAGGGTCTTCCATCCAACTCTGCAATCTAACTACATCCTTTTCAGAAAGAGCTACTTACGTAGGACAATTAGGCATAGAAGATTGAACAAGAATAGCACACACACAGGATGGTCTGCATGTAAGGATGTTCACTTGTTATTCTCTGTATTAGCCGCAGCGTAGTTAAGATTAATCTTAAGTATTAACTGTAAACCACCGTAACATTCAGTATTAAATGTAAGTCAACTGTAATTCTTTTTAAAAATTACTAAGGATTCCCCCCCCCACCAATAATAATATAATACATGTATTATATAAAATAAAAAAAAGAACAAAGAAAAGAAAAGAAAAGAAAAATGGATGGTAAATGCCTTGCTTTTCCTGTTTATATCCAATAATGAATGAATGAATGAAAATGAATGAATGAATGAATGAATGAATGAATGAATGAATGAATGAATGAATGAATGAATGTTTAACGACACCCCAGCACAAAAATACACATCGACTATTGGGTGTCACAAATATTAAATATATGAAAGTATTATTAATATATAATTATGTAAAACCACAGTGTAAGGAGCTGTGGGTAAAAAGTGTAATACAATACATAAATCAAGGTAAGGTTCAAGCATGCTCTCCATGGCACACAATTCAGCTATCTGGTCTGTCTGTCCATGACAGCTGGAGTTAATGATTATTTTTTAGTAGTTAACAGTACTTATTCACTGATTGGATTGTCCCGTCCAAACCAGTGCTCAATTGTGACTGGTATAGCACAGACAATAGCCGATGTGTATTTTTGTGCTGGGGTGTCGTTAAACATTCATTCATTCATGGTATAGCACAGACAGTAGTATTATGATGGAAAAATGTAGCAGGTTTCCTCTGAAGACTATGAATGAAATTTACCAAATGTTTGACATCCAATAGCATGAGTTATAAAACAATGTGCTCTAGTGGTGTTGGTAAACAAACTAAACTTCAACTTTTTAACTTTTGTTTGTGGTTAGTGAGAGAAGTCAGCATGCTAGCTGTATACCTCTTCATTGACCCACAAGCCTTAAGGCCAATCGCTATTCCACTGAAGTCATTCAATACTTCTTGATATATACCAATACAGTTATACTCCAAGCTGTGAGATACCTGACACATATTGGTGAAAAAACACCACGAGGAACGGATAGTCTTGAACCCGTCACTCTGTAGCAGTGTGAATACATTCTAATTGGTTTACCTTTTTCCAGAGGCAAACAATGTTGGGATGGGATATCGCAGATAAGGGCAGATTCTCTTACAGAAAACATTCTTATTTTAGACCACAAAGCTCAAATTAATACACAAGATACAAAGACCAGTAACCTGTGAGTGTGAAATAATACACAAGATCAAAGTACTACTGACCTATAGGAAAGAAAAACAAACATGATTGGACTTCAGAGGGACATAATAGCTGGAGCTAGAGGTATGAATTTTGAAAGGGAGGGAGGGAAAGTAAGTTTAAGATCTAACAAGAGAATACAAAAGAACAAGAACTATTCAGACATGGCATGATTACAAGATCAGTCTAAACATGTTTAAGTTTGGGAGTGCAACTGGTTTGCAAGCACCTACAATTGGTAAAACTGTATAAAGAAAAAAAAGAGAAAAAAAGAGAGATTAATTTTTGATATTGAAGGTCCCCTTTGTAAACATTGCATTCCTGCACCCAGCCTGCACCCCATGAAAGTTCATATTTAAATGCCCCGACCCACACCAGGAATGAGCCCATCCACTGATTTCAAAGAGTAATAAAAATTATTATTATTATTTTTTAAAAACCTACCAAAAAACCCCATACACGCACAAAACCCCATCTGTCATGATAACATTAAAGAAAGAGGATTTTGACACTTTAAAAGCTTACTACATTGGTAATAGGCACTGGTGAGGATTTAGCAGGACGAGGTCATTAATAAAATTTATACTGCATCATAATCTAATTAACATTGTTTAATGTATGAAGCCAGGCCACTGGAGAATCAAAAGGATGAGAGGCCAGTAGCAGCAGGAGTTTCTGAACATCCCCTCTTTGAATACCTACATTAATATGTTCCCCCCACCAGATGGCAGCCCTGTAACCATAGTCCCATCCGTACATGCAGGGCATCAAAGACAGCAGCTAAATTGTGCCACTGTTATTTTTCAATGGCTAATTTCAATGGAAGGAGCATGTGTACACTGGGTATGGCCTTCAAAGACACACAACTAATGATGTCACAGTTATTTTTCACCGGTTAATTTGAATGATAGGAACATGTGTACATTTGGTATGGCCTTCAAAGACACACTACTAAAGTTGTCACGGTTATTTTTCACTGGTTAATTTTAATGGAAGGAACATGTGTACCTTTGGTTTGGCCTTCAAAGACACACTACTAACAGAATCACAGTTAGAGTTCCACCCACATACCATCTTGTTAAGATTTTAATCTATATGTACTGTATGTCCTTTAAGAACCCATAGGGATCTATAATCTTATATTTACTCTGATCTTACTTTATGATGTGTGCTGTTAAAGAATTATTTCCTATCAGAAAACCCAATAGGTCTTCACAATACTAGCAGTCCATCAAAAACGTTTTGTTTTGTTTAATGACACCAGTAGAGCACATTGATTTATTATTAATCATCGGCTATTGGATATCAAACATCTGGTAATGATGAGTTGCAGACCTGAGAGAAAACCTGCTACATTTTCCCACTAGCAGCAAATGATCTTTTATATACACTTCCTAGACAGGACAGCACATACCATGACCTTTAAAAATACCAGTCATGACCACTTATGGATTAAACAATCCATCACACATGAGACAAGTGTTCTATCATATATGCCTTTTATTAAGCCAATTTATTTGTGCTTTATAATCCGGCCTCAAAGCTCAAAATTAGTGAGCGTGAACTGAAATTGCATGGAATTTGTATTGTACTTGTATAGAAATACAAACACATGGCCTGAAGCAATTTAAAAAAAAAAACCTTTCATTATAATAAAACTGTTTCGGATTTTTAAATAAAATAAATACTAATATAGCAATTATATGCTACACAGGTATATTTATGGGCTTTTTTTTCAGTCTCTCTTCCCTTTTGATGTTGAAAAACTATTTTCTTTTATACATCTTCACCACGGTGAAGGATATACAGGGAAGAGGGTTTATGGTCTGTAAACAGGTTGTAAATGGCTCTGGCTCATCAACAGATTACCGTCTCACTGGGTCCATACAACGACTGGTTAAAGGGGTATACTGCTTCACTAAATGTTTCATTCACGGTCGTGCCACCGGGATTAAAGCACAGTGTTCGGTGATAAAAAGACCTGACATTCACGGCAAATTAAAAAAGCCCCACAATGACTGCAGCTAAGTGTATGTTCATTGTAAGCAGATAAAACATCAAATGATTCAGTGGGAATTGTGTACAGACAACATTGTGCGAGTTGTAGACTGCGTGGCGAGTTCCCAGTGATATGAAAACACCTTGGAAAAAAACACAACACACCCAGAACACACATCGCGGGATAAAGACTTTACTCACGATTAATTAACAGTGATGGATATGCATACACAGACCGTGATCAAATAGGCCACTAGCACAGTGGTATATAAACATATAAAAAAAATATATATGAAAAGTCGGTCATTTGTTAACCAAATTAAAAATAAATGAATTAGTAAGTGTGAGAGAAAAAAAATGCCTTAAATGAATTAATCAAAAAAAGAAAGAAAGACAGATGAGTGATGACCAGTTTATTGAAGTTAAGCTGATTTAAAAATTAGCCTGACTAATAAATCAATGTTCTCTAGTGGTGTCATTAAATAAAACAAGCATTCTTAAAACATAATACTGTATACAAAAATGGTGATTACAATTTTTTAGTACCGGCCTCGGTGGCGTCGTGGCAGGCCATTGGTCTACAGGCTGGTAGGTACTGGGTTCGGATCCCAGTCGAGGCATGGGATTTTTAATCGAGATACCGACTCCAAACTCTGAGTGAGTGCTTCGCAAGGCTCAATGGGTAGGTGTAAACCACTTGCACTGACCAGTGATCCATAACTGGTTCAACAAAGGCCATGGTTTGTGCTATCCTGCCTGTGGGAAGCGCAAATAAAAGATCCCTTGCTGCCTGTCGTAAAAAAGAGTAGCCTATGTGGCGACAGCGGGTTTCCTCTAAAAACAGTGTCAGAATGACCATATGTTTGACGTCCAATAGACGATGATAAGATTAAAAAAATCAATGTGCTCTAGCGGCGTCGTTAAATAAAACAAACTTTACTTTTTTTACAATTTTTTAAACATTCTTTCATTGGACTCCCAATTTCAATCAAAATTAAAGTGTGTTGTTTTGTTCAAACACACCACTAGAACACACCGATTCATTAATCAACCTCTACTGGTTGTCAAACATTTATTAATAATTCTGACAGGTTGTCTTCAGAGGAAACCTGCTACATTTTTCCATAGCAGCACTTTATTTAAGCACTTTGCCACAGACAAGACATCTTATACGATGACCTTTGATATATCTGTCATGGACATTGGTTGGGATGACGGAAAAAATATAATGGTGCAGCACCAAGAGTGTTCTTCCAACTAAGCTAAATATTCCCCTCCTTGCCCCATTTCAACCACTGTCCTGTGACTGGTAATGTACCATTGTAACGGGGACTAAATATTTGGCCGTTTGTATATAAATAACATATTTTATCTATTACTATTAATATTTATTTTAGGATTCAATTTATTTTATTATAGGATATTCTCAATCTGCGTTGAGAATATCGTATTGGTGCATTAGACAAAGCCTTTTATGGTTGTTTCTCGCCATACTGGCTAGGGACGAGCCATTGGTTGATTCTATCCAATGGTTATGTGTATTTGGTGTCACGTGATCATGAGTCAGGTCCGTGCAGCGCTGAGTGTAGACAGTGACACAACACGTTATATACTTACGACTTGCAGTTGCCTTTTCCTTTTCCTGAGCCTTTCGTTATCTTCAGGCTTCCTTTTGGCACTTACAGGTTTGACTAATATGCATGTATTAATTGTTATAATGTTTATCTCATTATTTTAGATATATGTAAATGTAATACATAATGTGGAAAAGTGTTTAAACGTCCATAATTAATGCTAGGTAAATACGTTTTAAATATTGAATTCACTAAAACACACTAAACGAATAAATATATATATGGACGAGTTAACTTTATAAACAGTAATAAAGTAAAGGTGTTGGATATATACTATTAAACGTATAAATATAGATAGAGACGCAAGTTAATTGTATAAACAGAATTAGTGATTAGTGTTGGATGAGATGTCTAATTGCTGTAGTTTTATTATCCATTTGAGTGGTAGCTTATATTTTACCCATTTATTCACAGGATGAAGCCCACGTACATGTAATAGTGTTATCATCCTATACGGTTCATCGCCCACAGCGAAGGTGTGTAGTAGTAGTAGTATTGTCTATTTCTTTATTACATGCAATTCTTGTAGCGAAGGTGTTTCACGTGCGTCTTGACCAACATACGTGACTTGTTTCACCTGCACTGTAACCGAGTATTTTATGTATATATATATTATTGTTTTTAAATCGATTGTTCCAGTTTGTATTCTGTAATGGTCTTTATTTTAATGTTTGTCATACAAACCCGAACGTTATTGTTTTATATTGACAGCATTTGAAATGGAGAAGTTGTTTGTGTTGTAATCGAGTAACGTTGGCAATAATGTTGCCAAGTCTTTACTGCTTTGTGGTATTTTTTGTTTGTATAACCGCATTTAATTATCTTAAATGCATGTACTTATTTTGATTGTTTTTGGCATTAAAGTCGCCGAAACGCATGTATATTTTTGAAGGAAAGTATTATGCCAGTAACTTGGCATAATTGTGTGATAATGGTTTAAATGAGTATATATATTGCTATGTAACAACATTTGTAATTTATTTTTATGATTAAGTCGAGGTTGTTAATTATTGTTATTATCAGTGTATTTATCGTTTGTAATTATTTTTACAGAACCAAGCATATGGTGTGATCGAGAGAATAAACCCTCGAACCCTTCCCAGCCTTGTTGTGTTTCTTTTGGGGGAATACTTTCGAGTAGGCTACACCATCTTGCTGCTTTCCTGTAGTTGTGGTCTGTGTGATGATAACAGGTTTCTTCTCACTCTCAAGTATTGAAATAACCTTATGTGGGACACCAATGTTAAAATGTGTTGAGGTATCACTAAACAAATATCCCTTTCCTTTTCTTTCTTTAATGTTGTTCTGAATTCCAGTTAGTGTAAATGACAATCAAGGCTTGGCTGGCATTTGAAGCATTACATCATGTGTGTGTGTTGTATGTCATACTGCAGATAAATATTTACCACCACCAACCCACACTTGAAAACAAAGAATATCACAAATTGTTTGAGAATTGTTGAGAAAAACCTTCTTCAAACTATTACCACAAGTCTGTAACAGACCAAAAACTCATCATCAAGTTTTACTGATCAAGGGCTAACAACAGCCTGCAAGTGTAACTAAAACAAATTCTGAATTGTGCAAGGGCACATCAAAGTGTTAAGCTGTTTGCTCCTAGTTGTCCAAACCTCAAAACAAAGGTCATGGTATGACCTTCTTGTGTACTGCATTTGTTGACCAACTTGCCCTGCACCCTGCAGCCATGTTGGTCTTTCCAGCAGAAACCTCCCAGTGGATATAGAAAGAAAATGTCAGGCAAGTGATCAAAGCCATACCAGATACCGATTTTCACAAACGTCTACAACTGTGAACAAAACTCTTGTTCACCTGTCCCAGTCACTGAGGTGGGGTTACATGCATGGTATTTCACTAGGTAAATCAAGTGCTGGCTTGGAAAACCAAAGAAAGGGATGTGTAATTGTTTGTTGACACCCCCAGTGCATTTGCAATCAGTAGTTATTTGGTGTCAAAGGTATGGCATTTATGACACTCACTCTAATGGATGAAAAACAAAAACCACTTACTAAACACAGACAACCAGTTTTGATCAGCAATAAGGGTGCTTTTTTAGATGCTCTTCAACAGGAAAACCACCAGCATATATAATACCAGTACCTTTATTTGGAGAAAAGACATCTTCCTATATAAGGAGCACCACTGTTAGTTTCCTTCAGACTCTGTCTTGTGCAGAAATAAAAGTTTGAAAATATTATTAGCATGCCCTTTGTGGAACACTGGTGGAAAGAGACATAAACCCAGTGGATCACCACTGGAATTGATCACACATGACCAATGAAGTTTAAAATGTTGTGATGTTATTAAAAATAATATTTCTCTCCTAAACCAGAGCCACATCGCGATCTATAACTTAAACAGCCGAGAACAAGTTTGTTGACACGTGCAGAAGATCTTGTCCTACAACGTACAGTACACCCATCCTGTGAGTTGCACATATAGACTTTAGATCTGAAACTCCATTCATTCACCAACCACAAACATCTTTAACTTTTTAACACTACATGCATCAAATATGCCACATTCAACAAACACAGACATTTGCTCTTTTCAGTGACCCAAATTACACAGTCAACCTCACAACCTACAATGTTGGATTTTTTTCATAGCAATTAAGCATGTTCAATTTCAGATAGACAGACATAACAAAGAGAGATGTGTAAAGCTCCTGATGTGTAAACAATGTCTGGCTATTAGTGTTTCGGAAGGGCACATTTCAAACATGGAGGATTGACTAGAGGTAAATATTTATCCAGGGCACTCGGAGGAGCTGGAAGTAGGCAGGTGTTGTCTGGGTCCTAGAGGGTAGCAGGGGTTGACAACTACCAAGAGTTAAAAAAAATTAGAGAGAGAGAAAAAACACTGGTTCAGAGAGAGAAAAACCCCCACTGGTTCAGAGAGAAAAAAACACTGGTTCAGAGAGAGAGAAAAAACACTGCTTCGGTGGACAATTAAACCTCTCTTATTCTCTTTTTAATGAATGGGAGGGAAAGAGGGTCAGAGGGTGGCACCAAATGTATGGATGGATGGATGGATGGATGGATGGATGGATATAGATGGATGGATGGATGGATGGGTGGATGGACTGATGAATGGATGGATGGATGGATGGATGGATGGATGGACTAATTGTTGGATGGATGGATGGATGGATAAATGGATGGATGGATGAGCTGGTGGGTGGACCAGTATAAATGAATGAAACAAATAGAAAGATGGATGGAGAGACAGATGGATGGATGAGACCAGACCTGCAAAGAGATGAAGACCAAATAGTTGAATGGATGGATAGATAGATGGAAGGACAGGCAACACACTCTGAAAAGTATGTTAAACCTTTGATAAAATTGTGTCAAATTAATTTCAAATTATCCGTTAAGCAATTTGCTTCAAACGATGGAAAATTCTTTGACAAAGTATATGTCAATAATATACAGCATACCGAACCAGGCAAGTTCAAAAGACATCTTGTTGACCTTGTCATTAAAACACGTGGTCTTTGTTACCCGTGGTATGTCTCACCTGCCTGCGAACTTTGACCCTTCACAGAACATTGTGTATTATGTCATCACATTCTGTGCTCTTCAATATGGGATGAAATTCATCTGTTGGAGAACAAGTTTAAAGAACAAGCTTGTTGACAGGTCAGCTGAGTTTGTAGTTCTTGTAAGGGGAGACAAAATTCAGCTGCCTGAACACCACATCAAAGACTGGAGCTTGCTCTGTGTCATCAGGGCTTGTGATTTCTGTAAATAACAGGGACCTGTAGGGCTAATGCTCTTTCTCTATCTGTATCATGTAAATCTAGTCCAATCTGGAGCAAAATAGCAAACTGTTGTGTGTTAAATATCACCTACTGCCTGTATCACCTGTATCACACCAACCTGTGGAACACTATATATACTGGGAATTTTTATTTTTCCTTTGCCTAAGGGCCTAAAGCTGTTCCAAAAAAACAAAGCAAACTCTATAGGCAGTTTATGACATGAAAGCAGAATTTATCAGATGTTCATACCATGATGCTGAACTAATTTCAAATACCATAGATCAAAAGTCAAAGTTAAAGTTAAGTTTGTATTGGTTAACGACACCACTAGAGAACACTGATTTATTAATCAATCATAGACTATTGGCTGTCAAGCATTTAATAATTCTAACATATATTGTTAGAGGAAACTCAATACGTTTCCATTAGCAACAAGATATTTTTTATATGCATTTTTCCACTGACAGGACATAACATACCATGGACTTTGATTAAAGGCTAAAACTTGCATAATATTATGTAAACTGTAAATGTGATATCAGCTCCAATCATTTTATATAGATGTGGCTTTTTTAATGTTGATGCACATGTATATGCACATATGGATTTTTTTTTTTTTTTAAATATACAGATATGCATATATACAGATCTTTAAATAAATTTAAATATACAGATATGCATATATGTGCATATACAGATAACAGACAGTTATCTTTTACATGGTGTGATCATCTATGGCATGTGTTTGTCTCGGAAACCCATAAAACCCCGCCGATCATCATATCGTAAGTGTGCCTTTGAAGACGTGAAGAGCTTGTCTTGACAATGTGGCTGTGGTTCACCGCCCATGTTCCCAGAGCTCGTGAACAATGGGTCAGTTCAATTGTTGCCACTTGCGTCCCTGCGGCCTCCACTACGAGCCTCCACCACAAACCGTGGATTGAAGCTGGATTGAAGCGACTACATGTGAAACATTGGAACAAGTGTACAACAGCTGGAAGTCTTCATTGTTGTTTTTCACACAAACCCAAGGTCCTGTTCCCCCACTTTATATACCCTCCCCCTAGTTTTGCTCCGTGAAGGCGAAATACCAATCAATTACTGGGGTTTTTTGTGGGGTTTGGGGTTGTTATTTTTCAATGTGCCTATTTATTATAATAAACAATTAATGGTGTGTTTTTGACATTGAGATAAAATATCCCAGTGTTCATATTTAGCCTCAACAAATGAAACCTTTGTCTTAAAATATGAGCATTATTAAATTGGAAGACTTGTTGTTATCATGATGGACAGACAGACATGGACAAACAGATGCATGGACTGCCTGACTGGCAGAAGGAAGGAAATGTTTTATTTAATGAGGCACTCAACACATTTTATTTACGGTTATATGGCATCAGACATATGGTTAAGGACCACACAGATATTGAGAGAGAGGAAACCCGCTGTCGCCACTTCATAGGCTACTCTTTCCGATTAGCAGCAAGGGATCTTTCATATGTACCATTCCACAGACAGGATAGTATATACCACGGCCTTTGTTACACCAGTTGTGGAGCACTGGCTGGAACGAGAAATAGCCGAATGGGTCCACTGAAAGGGATCGATCCTAGACCAACCGTGCATCAAGCAAATGCTTTACCACTGGCCTACGTCCCGTCCTCCTGACTGGCAGATGGACGGATGGACATACTGATTTGTGGACACTTTTTGACATATATCACTAAACAACTTGTGTAAAAATAACACACCATAAAAACTAGCATATAAACAGGACATAAATCAAAAGGGTGTGTTGAGAGACATGGAAGAGGGTGGT
The DNA here is from genome assembly GCF_016097555.1 of Gigantopelta aegis. Classification (NCBI taxonomy): domain Eukaryota; kingdom Metazoa; phylum Mollusca; class Gastropoda; order Neomphalida; family Peltospiridae; genus Gigantopelta; species Gigantopelta aegis. The sequence goes on along the minus strand of NC_054701.1, from coordinate 32,183,055 downwards.
GGTGGGGGTAGTGGTGGGGGTGAAGGGCATAGAGGAGAGATTTTGATTAAGATCTCTTGGGCATGTAAATCAGGAAGCAATAATCCAATTTTATAACACGTGGTTAAAAATATCTTGGTTCATATCAATGTGTTACATCCCACTGGTACACTATGTGGGACATACCACTTCGATGTCATACGATGAAGTCATAGGACTGCTGCACTACAACCTTGGTGGAACACCATTCAAATGAGATTAATGATATAAATAGAAATCAATTATGGATAATAAAATAGGATATATTAAACTCACTACCATGTCATATCATGTTTATGTTCCCAAGAAAAAACATTTCATTGCTAAAAATTCTAACAATTGAAAATTGCACGTATTTCACTTAGAACATAAACATGATATGAAACAGAAGTTCATATAATATATCCTATAAGTACAAGACATTTAAAAGTGAAACTTCTGACAACCTCCACTTCTGAAAGGCCGCCGTCACCACCATCTGTCTGCGGGAAGCGTGGCACATCTTCTATAAACATAAGCTTACATCATCAGATTGGCACCTTCAGCGCCCCACACCTTTTTTATGAAGTTACACTCCATTTTTTACCATCTGGTTCACGAGGTGCCATCTGCAATTTCCATGTTTGCAGCGAGCACATTCTCAATGTAAAGGATGAACCAGCTTGTGGAGTTCTCTCAACTTAGATTTTTTTTAGTCTTCTGGCACAGACAGCTTCTCCGTGTTGAGAAAAACCAATGGTGCAAGTTTCAGTTTACATGTATTCCTTACGAGAAGGTAGCATGCACTTTCTGATGCACCTATAAATAATATCTCACAATGGTTCATTTCACATATGTGCCCACGGCTAAGACAAGATATCAGTAATTTGATTCAGTTTGTTAAGAATTGTGCAGGAGCAGAAACAAACAAATGGAGAAACAGAGATCAGAAGATAAAGATACAGACATGTACTGGTACTGGTATAAAAGTTGTCAAGTGTAGAATGGATTTAAGTGAATCAACAAATAATCATAATTCATGAAGATCCTTTTTTTTTTATCACAACTGGTATAACAAAAGCCATGGTATGTGCTGTCCTGTCTGTGAAAATGTTCATATAAAAGATCCCTTCCTGTTCATGGAAAAATGTAGCAGGTTATCTCTAAAATCAGTCCAAAATTACCAAATGTTTGACATCCAATAACGGATTAATAAAACACAAACAAACTAACTTTTTTCTCTTTTTTTATTATATGAATTTTCATCAGCTACCTATACACTGAGCACCCCATTGAGCTGCATACTAATCACAATGGTATGTGCTGTCCTCTCCTTATAGTAAACAAGTCAGTCTGATACAAATTAATTTAACCCAGTTTATATGTGAACCCTGAAAGGATAAAAAGAACCCCAGGTTTGACAGACCAGACAGCTGCACATGTTGTATACAACATAGGAAAGCATGCTTGAACATCCACTAGACATAAGTAAGAAAATAACATGACTTCATTTATTGAGTAAGAAAGAGAGATGGACAAAGACAGACAAAGAGAATGAGCGAGTGAACATGCAACTGACTGGGTGAGTGGGTGTCTTGAATCTGGGTAGGTAGGTGGGTGGATGGATGGGTGGATGGGTGGATGGGTGGATGGGTGGATGGATGGTTGAGTGACTGACTGAGTGAATGGATGGTTGTGAGAAAAAAAAAGAGAGAGGAGAGGGAGAAAGGGAGAGAGAAAGGGAGAGGGAAGAGAGGGAGAGAAAGGGAGAGAAAGGGAGAAAGAAATGGAGAGAGGGAAAGGGGATGTGAGAGAAAAATAATAAAATGACAGCCAGAGAGAAAAAAAAGTGGAGATAAGACTAGAGGGTGAGAAAGAAAATAGAGAATGAGAGAGAGAGAGAGAGACAGACAGACAGACACAGACAGAGAGAGGGAGAGGGAGAGGGAGAGAGAGAGAGAGAGAGAGAGAGAGAGAGAGAGAGAGAGAGAGAGAGAGAGAGAGAGAGAGAGAGAGAGAGAGAGAGATGGAAATGAAGATACATATATAGAAACATGGAGAAGGAATGAGTGTGAATGTGAGTGCTGGCAGGGTACACTGTAGCATGAGCTCTGTTTCACCTGGGCTGCCACTATCTTATCTTAATACCTGCTTCCACTGAGCAGATGATAGGTCTGTGTGATACAGCAGCTATAGAGCCCGTGATGGGACTCCCCGAGGGCACTCAATGAGGCTAACTCAGGCACAATACTGATAACACACTGACAACTAATGGAGAAAAAATAAAGCTGTAACCTCTAGTCTGTAGCTCATACACACATATATAAATAAACATACAAGAACATCTTCACAGCACTGCAAATAACACACAAATATATGAACAAGTACAGTTCATTTTCTTTTTATGTTATTCTTTTGACTGGTGCAATTAAAGATGCAGTTTCATAGTTTAAAAACAGATGCAAATGTTAGTGACTGGTTTACCTAATGCTATAGTTGCCAAATTAAAACAGGTCATGGTGACCTCAAGAAAGGACAATGACCTGTTAATTTAGTTTAAATCTAAAATCAGTTAAGATCCAAGCATATATACCATTACTATACTACATAACTAGATTGACAATGGATTTAAAGAGAGTAGCAGATCATACCACAAAATAACTAACAATTTCCTTCCTAGTATTCCGGCTGTATTCTGATTACCAATCATCAGCAATGGTTCCGATACAAAGACCTTCTCACCGACAGATGAGTACAACCGATGCAGTATGCAAAAACTGGACTGAATGGCTATAAATATAAATAATGATTACTATTAATAACAGAAGGCTGCCTTCCAGTAAAGACTTATGAATCATAGTTGCCCCTGGGAGCATTCTTGGATGGTTTTCAAATTTACTTTATCATTAAAAAAAGAAAGAAAAGAAGACATTGGCAAGCGCCATGTTCTCCCCCCTCTCCCATCAACAACCCACCACATCATGATGCATTGTCTGGAATACAGTGAAAGTAATTCATTTTAATTTGATTTCAGTGCTTAATTATATTCATTTACGGATACATGCCATAGCTATCTGGGCTGTCTACTTAAGATAGGTGTTAATGTAATGATGACTTATTAGTGATTAGTAAAATATGAGTTGGTGTACTGGTTCAATATCTTCAAACTGAGCCATTGCAACTTGCTCAGGGTAGGGGTAGGTATGTGGGTGAGAACTCAATAACTACCAATCTAAACTCCTCTGTTTGTTTGCTTTGTTTAACAACACTGCTGGAGCATATTAATTTATTAATCATCAGCTACTGGATGTCAAACATTTGGTACATGTGATGCCTGGTCTTCAGAGGATCAAAACCCATTACATTTTTTCCATTAGCAGCAAGGGATCTTCTATATGCACTTACAAGACAGCACATACCACAGCTTTTGATATATCAGGCACTGATTGGAATGGGAAAAAAACAACACAATTAGAGAATGGGTTCACCAAGAGGGTTTGATCCTATGACCAAAAGGACCTCAGGCGAGCGCTCAACCGACTGAGCCAGATCCCGTCTCTATACCAATGAGGCCAGCAATATAAGGCCGGTGTAATCCAATGGGTCTACAGTTACCAATTAAGTTAAGTAGCATGTAACACATGAAAAGAAAGAGAGGAGAGTAAAAGGAAAGGTAGCTAGTTATATGCGTGGTGGTGTACAGGTATGTAGACATGGACATGTTTTGTAAGAGGCGTTACTCAAGCAAACACGGCCACGGTAAACTCGTGTGACCTTCCCCACGGTGTGAACGCAGGTCATGAGCAGACCTTATCACCGTGACCAGCTAAGTGGAAAATCTTCTCCACTCAGGCGGAAATCACTGCTTAACTCTCCCACTACCAAACACACAAACCTTTTCACAAGGATCGTAAAAAAAAGAAAGAGATATAAATGGCTGTAAAACAGTTGTGAAAAGCTACATTAAAATAAGCCACACGTAAGTATAAGTAATGTCGTGAAGTAATGATGGTGGTATATATAATATTAATACAATCGACTAATGATTCTTAACGCTTGTTAATCCCAGCTGGTTGATTGACAGTTGTGACTTGGTGGAGGCGTGGCCAGTATACGCAAGCAATCAGCATGGAAAATTAAATGTTTTTCACATCGGTGGACAGTAGGCATCCAATTAAAACAAGCAACACCTGAGGTCAATGCATTTATAACAATAGTGGTATGTCCAGCTATGAGCCATGTCCAGCTATGTGCCATGTCCAGCTATGAGCTATGGAGAAGGACCATAATAAAGCATCAATTTTCACAGTATTTAAATTAAAGACACAGGTCCTTTCACAACAATGCATGGTACCCACTGTCATGGATAGAGAGCCCAAATAGCTGAAGTATGCCTAGGATAGTCTGTTTCAAACTTAAAAGCATGCAAATCAATACAAATGTATGAAAAATAAAACTGAATTGCCACACATCCTGACAATTCATTAGGATGTATCTTTTAAAGGTGTAAAAAAAAATAACCCCAGTATATCACCAAAATACTGGTCAGCATCAAACAAAAACGTCAAGATCATATCTTAAGCTTCTATAGACAACAGGTCAGCCAAAAACACAGAGATGACCAGTAGTTAATATTCTAATCAAGAAACCAAGTTTTAACCAGAAATACTGTACAGTATTTTTTATTATTATTTCTTTAGAAGAGATGTACCTTCAAGAAACATTGGGCTAAGTCAGTATACCAAATGTTACAGACATCACCAATGGTCCTTCAAGTTAATAGAAAATATCATTGGCCTCTCTAGTGTACCAAATATTACAGACTGCAACAATGGATCTTCAAGTTCATAGAAAATATCATTGGTCTCTCTAGCATACCAAATATTACAGACTTCACCAATGGACCCTCAAGTTCATAGAAAATATCATTGGATCTCTAGTGTACCAAATGTTGCAGACATTTACCAATGGTCCTTCAAGTTCATACCGAAAAATCATTGGCCTCCCTGAAGGCAGCAAGTTTCTCCTCTAGGATTTGAAGCACGTGTCACAATTACCATTATTTAACACCTGATAACTACTGATAAAACAATGTGCTGAAGTATTGTGCTAAACAAACATTCTTTTCCTTAAAACAAGACCACACAAGGCTTAACATTGCAGTGAAAACCCATGATTAACACACACAGAGTTAACAACTCTCTCTTAAAACTATTTAATCTCTAAGACAGGCTTTTTTTAACCATGATGTATATTAGGACATGTATCCTTTGCGTTAAATGCCTTTCCCAGTCACAGGCAAATTATGACAACAAGTCTGTAATTTAATTGCTAACGTATGTTAATGAATGCTGGGAAGACAAACAAGATTACATGGCATTAGGTAAGTGAAATGCTAGCCTGTAGTTGTAGCCAGTTATCTGCATGATTGGATGCCGCCGCTCTCTCCGACACTCATCTCGATGTGAATGTGCAATAATCCTCATGGCATCACACACATTCAAATAAAAATTATGATTTTCTTGCAAAGAAAATACCAGAAACACTGCACAGTAATAAGAGAAAATGAAGAACAAGCCACAAGCATTTCTACCAGATAAAAATGCAATAGCATAAACATGGAGGCATCATGGTTCAGGAGCCTTGCACCCCTACCCCCCCTCCCCCAATCAGAAGCTGCTGTGTCCAGAATATGAGTTCCAACCCTTTTCCTATTTAAAAGGCACAGATTAATAACTGCCCTCCCCCTTTAGTTGCTGGCATCTTCCAACGGCTATGAAAAAGATAAAAAAAACAGTATGAAAAAGAAGTTAAGTCAATGGTAGCACTGCCCCTCCAGTCTCACCCCATGCTCATCAGGCATGGGTGAAAGTAATAGATTACATTTCATTACTGGCGGCTCGGCAATGAAAACCACATGCATGCGCAATGTGCTGCCATTTGTCAAGAGGGGAACGTCAATTCAAAGAGACAGGAGATGGGGCTGGAGAGGCTGGAAGGAGCTACACACAAAAATCTTTTGAATACAGCATTGAAAATCAATATACAATATCGCAATTGGCATGCACGGCTATAGGAAAAGCACCTGCTAAGAATGTGGTCTGTAAGTAACCGTGATGTGGCATGTTGTGTTGGGAACCAGTGTGACTGATGAAAACAGCAAGAATCGGGAGTAGCTGTAGAGGGAACTGAAATCTTTAAGTTCTTAACAATAACATGTACACTAGAGTACAGTAAACTGAAATGTATATATATATATATTAAAAACTAGGGAACTGAAATGCATAGATTCTTAACTTAATTGTACAGTGAACTAAAATAAAGGGATACAGTGGTATTAGATCTTCAGTTTGAAATATACAGATGCTTAACATGTACAGTGAACTAAAAATGTACAGATTCTTAACATGTATGTACAGTGAACTGAAATATATAGATGCTTTACATGTACATGTATAGTGAACTGAAATGCATAGATTCTTAATATGTAGAATGAACTGTAAACAAAATATCCAAACCGATACAATGCATAAAGTTTCTTTTCAATGGTGCTGTTCTAAAATGTAGGTTATTAGAATTTTTTCTTCCTGTTCTTTTTGGTACAAATAAAAGTAGGTTAAACCATAGAATATCATCTTCCTTTCTCACTCTATTTTGTTTTTCCTTCACAGATAAAGCAAGACCATGCACATGTACTCTATATCAATACCTGGAGCCAGTAAACATGGAGGTTGTTGGCTGTCAAATCTGACCAGCCAAACAGTTGCTTCTACGCATATCCACTTCAAAGGAGCCTGTCTGTGTAATCTTCACTATTTACCGAGCCAGGTTGGAGTTCAGTGTTGATTGCAAAATCTTCCTGAATTTATAAATTTACCTTGGTCGGAGCTGCAGGCCGGGTTAGAGAGATGGAGAGGAGGAAGAGGCATTCCAGGACCAAGGAAGCCCATCACAAGCAGCTTGTGGAGGAATTCCACAAATTCTCATTCTCAATTTCCTCTCTCTTTAAAGTTAAATTATCAGTTGCATATTACCGCAGTTAGAGGTTAATTATTATACTCAATGTTTACCTCACGCCGAACCAGCACAAAACCTTTTAATAAACATCTAAAGAATTTTTCATTAATTTTATCCCAATTGCTGTAAAAAAAAAACCCAACAGTCTCGCAGTTAATGGACACGAAAAATTGTATTGGATACTTAACTAAACCACAGGAATGCTGTAAGAAACTGTTGTTGCTATAGGACTATACCTGGTGTGCTGCATATGTCTGTGTGTTATGTATGCATGGCATGTCCATATGTTGTTTGGTTTTTTTTTTTTAATTTTCAAAAAATGTACACATAATTTGTGAAATTGTTTATAGATCCAGTGGTATGCTGTACATATAAAACATGCTGCCCGTTTAGGAATGTAAGCAAAATAAATAAGACTGCATGGTCTTTCATTTGTTGTTATACACAATAAACACAAACTGGTTGGACAAATGCATGACAAATGAAAGTTATTACAGCCATAACTAGTTGGGTGCATGGACCAGTTGTCACAACCCCCTTCCCATTCAGTTAAAAACATATCTCGTCTTTTTACTTTGTAACGGTGAGACAATAAATGGTGTTTTGGTTAAGAATTGTCTGTTCTAAAGAATGTCCCCTTGTAATGCGTACTATCCACACTCAGATATACGCAGTTTACATCAGGTTCAGCTGTATTGGTGTGGATTTGTTAAGACTTGTAAATAATTACTTAATAATCCCAAACACAAAGCATCAAAAAAGGCTGATATAACTAAATCATATACTTGAACGAAAACCACATCTTATACTATTCAGTACATCAGTTTTACCTTTTGTGCTACAAAACTCCATTCACATCTTATACTATTCAGTACATCAGTTTTACCTTTTGTGCTACAAAACTCCATTCACATTTTATACTTCATCCCCCTCAGCACCCTTTTATGCATCTCTTATGGTGAAATTTGTAACTAAGAAACGTCCTCAATTATTCCTGTTGTTGATGCAAGGTAAATTGAATTATGACATAAAGGCCCACAATGTTAGGGCACACCTGTAACGAACACCGAAATACATGCTCTAAGGTCATACAGTAAGTCACATGGAGTTCCTATTGAGGTTTTGAAAAACATCACACCCATGCTTTAGTGGGTGCCCGGTTAAACACCTGTAATCAGGGTGTGTAGGTAATCTTCAAAGACATGCATGGCCTGCGCCAATAAAAGCAAGTAATAATAATCATTATTTAAAAGATTTCGGTGTTTGTATCCAGAATGGAAAATACTACTGCATGTACTGTATGTTGGCTTATTGTTTTTTTAAAGTTTATATATCTAGTTAAGATTCAAGAAGGCATACAACCCAGGAGATTTGGGATACTTAACCGCAACAGAAAACATGTTATTTTAATGTTTTTATCATATTGATCTAGTACATACAATTAAATTTCAAGCATATAATATATACAATCAAAGAGTCTGAGTGACTTATCCAAAAACAGAAGAATTTTTTTTTTTAATTTAATTTTAATTAATTATCATCCATTAAAATTCAAGCACATTTAACCATGGGGTTTGGGCTACTTGTTCAAAACAGAAAATATTTTATTTTAATTCATTATCATGCTTACATTTTGTACATCTATCATGATTCATGCATGCTGTTCGAAGACATGCCAAGCGATATTTTAAATACAGATAGTACATGTATACATTTATGCTCTTGCTGAAACTTTTCAAAAGTTAAATTTTTATGAAAAAGTTAAATTTTGATAAGAAAGGCAATTTGGTCTGGGACACTAGAGGAGAAACCCACAACATGACAATATGTGCTAGAACAAACAGGATTGCACATATCATAACTTTTGATAAACCAGTCATGGGGCATTGGTTGGGATGCAGAACAAAAAAATCACATAATAAGTCCACCGAGGGGGTTCGATCCTCTTACCCAACACCTCTGGGGAGTACTCTACTGACTTACATGTAGTTTGTACTTCCTGCCGGCTGGTGAAGAAAAGTTAAGTGTGGCCATGTACAAGTTACAGTGTGACTGCACGGAGAAGGAATCTCTGCACATCAGTGATCAGGCACTGCTACACCTGCTGTTTGATGGGGCCGTGATATAGCAGTAAATGATTATTGATTCTTAGCAGGATCTTGAGGGTGTTCTGCGATCTGCACAGAGACACGAAGGAAGAAAGAAGAGAGATAGACAGACAAAATAAATGCCTTATCATGTAACAGGAAACTGTGGGTGTACTCTGAGATATGCAAGAAGAAATGGAGGAGGAAAAATGAGATAGACAGAAAAACAGAAATGCCTTTAGGCTTTATACGAGTTAAAAAGTTTGTTAAATGACATATCACACCATTTGATTAATGAATCATAGACTATCAAATATTTTATACTTCTCATATATAGTCTTTAGAGAAAACTTCTACATTTTCCCATTAACAGAAAGGGATCTTTTATATGCATTTTGCCACAAAGTTATGATACAGATATTAAACAGAAAGTTGTGGATGTTCTGCAGTAAGCATGGACAAAGAACTGAGGGAAAAAAATAACAGAAAAAAAGAAGATACTTGTTTAAAGAATAACTCATAAATCTGAAGTAACTGTGCTGTGTAGAGATTTAAGACTCACCATCACTATACAACCCACACACCAAATACGAATCACTTCGCAAATACCGTAATCCCATGGCAAACAAAAGATGTCGCAGTAATCTTTAAGGCTACAAGTCAGCAATTCTAGACAACTTTCAGTAATAACTGTTTACTTAGGAAAGCTTTTAACAAACGGTTATCTTTTTTCTTTTTAGACATACAAATATAATTAGACTATTTAAAGATTAAGAAGAGAAAAAAAAGACATCATGATTAGTTAGAATGATGAAGATGGAAAGAAAGGGTAGTTTTGTCTGGTGTTTTATGCACAGATGTAATATTTGTTTTTATCTGTAATATAGATGTTGTTTAAGTTGGTCAAAGCTCAACTCTTCAGGATAAAGTATTGGGGATGTGAAGCAAATATTCAAATCAGACTGAGTTGATCTGTAAAAATGCTACTGTTGGTTTTACCTGTTAGAGCTTCCGATAGTGCATCTATTTAAATGTTTGATTTTAATAATGTAGGCAATCTGGTCATGGACACTATAGAAGAAACCCACAACATGACAATAAAAAAAAAAAAATGACAATCTTTTATATACACTGTGTTATCGGTAGGTAGGCATTAATTATGCTTTGCTAAATAAAGAAAAAAAAAGAAAGAAATGTTTTATTTAACGATGCACTCAACACATTTTATTTACGGTTATATGGCATCAGACATATGGTTAAGGACCACACAGATATTGAGAAAGGAAACCCGCTGTCGCCACTTCATGGGCTATTCTTTTCGATTAGCAGCAACGGATCTTTTATATGCACCATCCCACAGACAGGGTAGTACATACCATAGCCTTTGATATACCAGTCGTTGCGCACTGGCTTTGCTAAATAATGCAATCTATAATGAAATATAACCCAGTCTAACAAAATGGAAAGGAAATACTTGATACCCCCCCCCCCCCCCTCAATAAACTATGGGTGTCTCCTTGTATAAAAACTGTGACACTTGGGTCTAGTAAGTCAAAAAGAAAAAAATGCTATCACATAAAATACTTTTAATGATTAGCCACACCAGACAGCACATACCACAACCTTTTATAAACCAGCAATTAGTAAAAAAAAAAATGCTACTACATATGTTACTTTTACTGATTAGGTATTTGACTGGACAGCACATACCATGAACTTTGATAAACCAGCCATCAGTAAAAAAAAAAAGGCTACCACATAAGTTACCTGTTCTGATTAGCCATACAGGACAGTACATACCACAACCTTTGATAAACCAGCCATGAAGCACTGGTTGGAACAGGAAAAACACCCAGAAGCAGACTAAGAAACGATCAGAGTGTGGTTCATCCCACTACCTCTAAACCAGAACAGTGCATTGTTACGATATTCTTTCGTATTACACAGCAGCTTAACAGGCCTTTCAGTATGGCACATTCTATTTTTCTCATAATAAGTTTTTGTTAACATTTTATTACCACAGCTATTAGCATGTATGCGCTAGAACTCATAACTTACGTGCATTAGGCAAATTAAAAAATAAAAGTATTTATATGGAAGCTGGGCATTATTTTACATTTTATATCTCTGTTGTTTATTGCCTGTTATGTCAATTAAATCTGCATACATTTTTAGATGAAGAGTGGAAGAAATATTACAGTAATAAAACAAGGTTTATGTGGAAAAAAATATTCAAGTAATACTAGAAAATCCACTTTTATGTGGAAAACATTTTAAAAGAATTAAATATAGCAGAAACATAAAAGAAAGAAGCAATAAACTGTGATAAAGAAAACATAACTTTGGTAGTATAGCCATAATGGGTTATCAGCATTAAACAAGTTATTTTCTACATGAAAAATAATTTGTAATGGAGCTGAAAATGAAAGTACAATATAAACGTTTACTTACTTTGAGAATCATAAAATCCATTCCAAGGTACTGAAGACCAAAGCTGTGTAGCCTGATCGGACAATTGATCTTGGTTAGGAAATTCCTCCTTAGACATTGAGAATCCCCAACAAGTTATCCAACAAGCCCTGTCTGTTGCCTTTTACTCGAGAGAAGACTTTCACCATTTTCACACCAAGATTTGATCTCCAAATCAATTCAAGTAAAACCAAAAAATACAACAACAAAAACAATAAAAAAACATCCAGGTACACGAATCCACAACTCTATTCTTCTTTCTGTTTTTTTTTTCAACTGTCTAATCCAATAAGCCACATAAAACTTTTCCCCAAAATTTTATATGACATGTTAAAAGTAAAAAAACTAAATTGTATATCCACAGAAAAAAACGTAAAAACTTTTCACAAATGTAAACTTTCCAACTTCAGGTAAAAAGCTCGGACATCCAACTGAAGAAGAAACGAAGGAACACAAGGCTAAAAAAACAAAACACTAAACTTTTTTTTTTGCTTTACTTCAAAAAAAAAGTTTTGGCAGCCTGGCAACTGCTTTCCTTCACTGTTCACAATCGGTTCTCATTGGAATATAGTTTACAAGAGGAGGAGGCTGAACAACCTGGCAGGGATGCTGGGTAAAAAGTTTATGCAAATGTCTTGACATCTGATAGCAGACGTTCCGTTCTCTACCTCTCTCTCTCTCTCTCTCCCTCTCTCTGTTTCCCTGTGCCAGAGCTTGTTTAGTTATCCACTGGCTGTGAGCTGTCTATCACTGATCACAGAGATGTTCCCTCGCTTGCCTCTCTCTCCCTCTCTCTCAGAGTCTGACTCTACACATGGCACACACACACACATACAGGCATAAAGAGCCTCCAAACAACTGCTAACTCCGTGACCTCTCACTAGATGGCAGTGTGGGAGGTCAAAAGGCTACACTCTGCTACCTGGCCAACAGGTTACAGGTAGATAGCGGTCTCTTTGAAGTGTCTGACAGATGGGGACGGAGAGTGGTGCACTGCTTGCTTTCTCCGCCGTGCCACCACTTGGTTGTACACAAGTCTTGTTGTTGTCACTGAAAACGACAGAGGTGTTTAAAGTGTCGTGCTAGACATCCAGCCAACACTAAAGAAAAACACACACCCACCCTCTGGATTTCCTGTGTTGTGAACGTCAGTGAATTATTGGAAACATGAGAAATCAAGGAGCTGTATCAGTCTTATGAACACATAACTCAGTGTTAATGTGTAACACTATAACATGAAATCAACACTAAGAAAGAAGAAAGAAACAACCATGCATCGATCTCTGGCTTCCCGTGTTGTGAAATGCCTCAGAATTATGAAATCATCAGAAAACAGGAACGTGTATTAATCTTGTTAACTCACAACTTGGTATTTAAATTGTCATGCTACAAAATCAATTCAATACTGGAACAAAAAAGCAGCCACAAAAACACTTCTGGTTTCCTGTGTCACAAACTGCAGCAAAATTAATAAACATAAAAACCCAACAAGATTCCAGTTATAAAAACTTGCAAACTTCCAATTAAATATTGTCAAGCTAGAGTAGAACTAGTATAAACACAGATAAACTGGATCCCTGTTAATAAACATAGAAAAACAGTAACCCAGTTATAAAAACTTGTGAAATTCCAACTGAAAATTGTCAATCTAAATAAAACTATAATAAACACAGAAAAACAGGATCCCTATTATAACAACTTGTGAAGTCCTGAATGAAAATTGTCAAGCTAGAGTAGAACTTAAATAAACAGAAAAATTGTTATGAAATCTTGTGAACTCCAAACTGAAAATTATCAAGCTAAATAAAACTATAATAAACACACACAAAAACAGGATCCCAGTTATGAAAACTTGCGAACTTCCAACCGAAAATTGTCAAGCTAGAATGAATGAGTCTAATGTAGTAGTGTCTCGGCTACACCAGCCCTCCTTAATGGAAACGTGTGGCTCAGTGGGGAAAAAAGGGTTTCTCAATCAGTAATAAAAACACTGCACGCTCTGCCGAGTGCTCTACGGTGACCACCGTCTCTCTGTAAATAATTAACTCTGGTTCTGTGCCCAACGAGTGCTGTAATTTAGCCACACGTTGTATCACCTGTACACAACACCGCCCTCAGGTTACCGACACAATGACATAAAGGCGAGCCGTAACCCTGCAGTCATAATGTGTCTACTGAGTGTAATACACTGCCGATTAGGACAGCAAAGCTACGAGGAGTCCGAGCCTATACAGAGTCGAGTCCACCAGTGGAGTTATACACACATGCCCTCCTCAGCTTTCATCTGCCCCTGACAGTCTTTGGGGGGGGGGGGGGGGGGGTGTTTCAAAGGAGGGAGCCCAAGATGAGTAACTCTCTCAATGTCTCAACAACAAATCACCTGCCAATGTCCAACGTAGTAGCGAAGTGTACAGTCAGTACAGTAATTAGTTGAGGCATTCACAGAGCAATGTTAAATTTTCAAATTTTGTTACTGCTGTTTGCAGTGGTTGTAAAACAACAGTTACACACCATAATGTGCACACACAGTTATTTGTTATACTTGGTGATCCGTTTTATAAACACACTATATCCTAATTAAGAAAATCCACTAAAATACACAGCGATACACTTGCCTGTCAAACAATTCAGGCACAAATATATAAATCTAAGAAATTGTATAATTGTGTTACTGTATGCTGTGTTCACTGTTTTCAGGCCATAGGTTTACACCATAAAGCACACAGAGATTTCTTATAACTGATGATCAAACTGTTCTAAAAAGACTATATATATATCCAGATTATGAAAATTAACTAAAAATTAACTGTATTACACTTGATTATGAAAACAATCCAGGTATGTCAAAATAAGCTGGCCACCAGCAAATTTCATCAGCTGTTGTAACTTCCACATTTGTTATGCTTTACATCTTAAAATTACACGTACATTATAGATAATTACATTTTTTTTCAGAAAGCTTAACAGCTGCCAGCTACTTTCAGTAAGCAGTCTTCTATTTCAAACCAGAATGAATGAACTGAATTTTTGAGAAAATTCCTGTCAGTCAGTAACACCAGGCATCCATGTCTGCTCTGTAATAATTAAACTTATTCAATTATAAACCCAGACAATACTTTTTGTTACATTTAGCCGGCAGATTGTTTAACCAATAAAAACTGCATGTACTCTCGGTCATAATATGCACAATGGTGTCTGCTGCATCAGGCACAATGCTGTCTGCTGTGATTGGTTGCCAAATTGTGATGACATCAAAATCCAGGTAAAAAACCCCAAAAACTGCTGATGAAATTGCCAACAATACAACAGGACACACTTGTTTAACACACACAATATCTTTTTGCAATTACTTGATGCACACACTGTTTAGACAATCCAAAACGACATACACCCACAGAAATACACAACAATAATGTCTGTTACGCCTGACTCGTTATGTCGTCATAACAATAAAATCCAGGTAAATGGGTTTTTTTGTTTTTTTTTAAATGGACGAGAAAATTGGCCACAACATTCATCATCATCCAGGAATAAACCGTAATAATGTGATTATAATATACACCCTCACAGAATGGTTTTGCTATGCCGTGAAATCAGTTAACTGTCGCGACGATCCAGGTACAAAATAACACCTGAAAAAATATAAAATTGTCGACAACACACACGCAGATACACAGTGGACAGCAGCGATCCAATTACAGTAATTTTTCTTTCTAATAAGTAGACAGAAATATGACGAGCATTGGAGAAGTACGAGAAGCTGGCGGCACTTACTTCATTGGCTGATATAATTGGGCAAAGGAAAATTGAGAAATGCTATATGAACATGCAGTGTTGTTGTCGCAAAGACATCACAGTTACAACCAGATAAGGCACAACATTTTCTCTCTCTGTCTCTCTGTCTCACTCTCTCTCTTTCTCTCTCTCTCTCTCTCTTCCTTTCTCTTTTTCTCTTTCTCAAGTGCTTCAACATGTCAGTGGAGGGAAAACCTCTCAAATTATCAGAATCTGTTGCTATGGCAACTCATGAAAATGGGGAGGAAGCATCAGTTGTTTAGGGTGGGGGGGGGGGGTGGGGGTCCTGACAATTTTTGTGTGCTCATCTTCCATATGTCTAAGGGGTTGAACCAGGTGTTTTAGATCACAGGTGTATGGTGCTTTTTTTCACCTGGCTGACTGCATGTGGAATACACTGCTGTGTATTTACATTTCTAACGAAAACTATTTCTAACGAAAACTATCTTTAATGTTCGGAAAGGAAAGGAATTTTGTTTGTTAAACCACACCTCAGCACATTTTAAACAGCTATTTGGTGTCTAACAAGGTTATTTCAACCCTAGGGATGTGTGTGTCTGTGTGTGTGTGTGTGTGTGTGTGTGTGTGAGAGATAGAGAGAGAGAGAGTGGGAGGGAGGGAGGTAGGGAGGAGGGAGAGAGAGAGAGAGAGAGAGAGAGAGAGAGAGAGAGAGAGAGAGAGAGAGAGAGAGAGAGAGAGAGAGAGAGAGAGAGAGAGAGAGAGAGAGAGAGAGAGAGAGAGAGAGACGGAGTGGGAGATGGAGAGGGAGAGGAAGGGAGGAAGGAAGGAAACCTGCTGCCAACACATAAGTTACTCCTATAGAAAAGCAGCAAAGGAATATTTGTATAAGCAATCTTTCTATAGACAGGACAGTACATACCATGGCCTTTGATGCACCAGTCACTGGACACTGGTTGGTTCAGACAAAATTAATCTATTGATGGTGATCAATCCTAATGACTTATTACAACTCAGGCAAACAGGCAAACACTCTACTACTGAACTACATCCAACCACCCCTCCCCCCACCATTCAATGTCTTCAGTGACCTTTCCTTATAAAAACAATAACCTGCAACAGATGTACAAGCTATTCTTATTAAAAATCCAATAGGGACAAGGTATTCATGTCATGAAAAAGATATTGCAACATGTTGCAGGCTGTAATAAAAAGCCTATATCGATATCAATTTTTAATTAGCATAATTCCACAGGTATTGTTGCATTCATTAACACCGCCATTGATTTGGCATACATCATACTTTTGTACTCAACAACAGCATGTAACACAATTAATCATTATTTATGGACTTATTACAGGCTTTTATTTGTAACATAATATTTAATGAAAAATATATAGATTATAATATATTTAATAAATGGCAGTAAGACATGAAAATATATTTGTTTCTCTTTAAAATGTATTTGTGTAAAAATCTTATACTGAAAATTGGAGAAAAATGCACATGTATACATTTTGATCATTGATGTCCAACCTCAAGTGAAATTCGTAGTCATACATTTTCATTGCAGATATGTACTACAAATACCAACAGCTGTTTGCAAAATTTACATGTCATGAATATGTGCTAATGT
The DNA here is from genome assembly GCF_016097555.1 of Gigantopelta aegis. NCBI lineage: Eukaryota > Metazoa > Mollusca > Gastropoda > Neomphalida > Peltospiridae > Gigantopelta > Gigantopelta aegis. The sequence goes on along the minus strand of NC_054701.1, from coordinate 32,166,095 downwards.
TTGTATTCGTGAAAAACCCCATGTGATAATATTAATCCAGTTTACAGTAGTCTTGATAACAAAAAACGTAAATGTAGTAGCCTAACACCTTCCTACAGAGATGTGTGTTAGCGTACTCTTTTTCTGCAGCCGGTACTGGGATGCAAACTCAGTCCCTCCCAGCTTTATGGCTAATGAAAGTCAGTAAACCACCAAGCTACAGAACTGTACATTAATTTACTCTTGGAGCCAGTGCTGGGATGCAAACTCAGTCCCTCCCAGCTTCGTGGCTAATGAAAAGCCAGTCAACCAAGCTCTCCAAAGCTACAGAACTGTGCACTAACTTACTCTTGCAGTCAGTGCTGGGATGTGAACCCAGTACCTACCAGCTTCATGGCTAATGTCCAGCCAGTCAACGAAGCTCACCATGCAGAGAGTGCAATCAAATAAAAACACATAACTGACAAATCTAATTTCTTTGCTGTAAGAAGTGAACTTAATAATGTTGTTAAGTCAAACATCATTGTTGGTTTTTTCTTGTTTTTACTGGCGTAATAACAGTCAGTGTTTCAACAGCACAAAAATCACAGAACCGCTCCTACGTGACACAGTGTGTTTTTTACTAAATATACATCAGTGCTAAGGTAATTAGTTCTTAATTCGCTCTCTCTGTCTCTAACTCTGTGTCAATCTACTGCCAACGTCAACCCAGTCTGATTTACTTTGATTTTTCTGCTCGAATTTGATTTTACGATCTAACTGACCCACTCAGTCTCAAAGTGCTATTGAGCAAAGTAATTTCATCCAAGATCTTTGTAAACATTGGTCTCTCTCTCTCTCTTTCTCTGTAACTCTCTTTCTCTCTCCGGCTCTCTCTGGGTCTCTCTCGTGCTGGACAAGGGAAGCAAATGCAATTGGTGTTATTAAAGGGCCCGCAGTGCTGCTCAGGCATGTGCTTTGTTTACCCAATGTCACGCAGCAGTTATATTGTGGCATGCTGCCGTTGGAAAGCTTGCAGTTGCATAAAATACTCATAAATGGCTTTCCTCTGATGTCTTTGTTTGTATTCTATTACCGTGGTCACAGGCACTTGCAATGGCATCGAAACAGGAAGTGTCAGTAAATCATTACATAAATAAAAAGTCTACATTGCCTAACTTCCAGACCCTGCTCTGTCAGAAAGAAGTAAAGATCCAAATAACTAACAGAAGGCCATTATTTGAAAAAAGAAAATTAGTATTTTGCTTATGGTTAATAGTATGCCTATTTAATGGCTGTACTTCCTTATAGGCTAATCATATTTTAGTACTTTAATTAGTACATCAATGATTTGGTTAATGATTTCCAGTAATATTATTTACTGTTTTATTTCTTTGCAGATATGACATTTGTAATTAGAGAAATGTCTTATAGATAATATTATATACTAATTGTATTTTATCAAAGATTTAAAAACAACAACAACCAATAACAATAATTTAGTTTATAGTTTTTGATCATTATATTTATAAAGCAATGTTATTTTTAAGTTGGCTTAAATTTATTAATTGGTTTTCTGTCTGTCTGTCTGTCAGTCTGAATGTCCCCTTTTCCGTGATGTTTCTATTTCTCTCCGTCTCTTTTCCTCACACTCTCCTCTACCCACTCCTCCCCTCTTTCTCTCTTCTCTGTTTCTTCGACCTCCCTTTCTGCAACACTCTCTTTTACCCGTTTGTCTCTCTCTCTCCCCTCTCCCTCCCCCTCTCCCCTTCCCTCTGTCTCTCTCCTCTATTCTCTCTATTTCCTCTATTCTCTCTCTCTCTCTTTCTCTCTCTCTCTCTCTCTCTATCCCTCCATCTGTCCCTCTATTCTCTCTCTAGTCTGTCTCTAGTCTGTCTGTCTCTAGTTTGTCTCTGTCTCTGTCTCTCTCTCTCTCTATGTGTCTGCCTGTCTTTCTCTTTCTTCCCTGTGTGACTCTCTGTCCACAACAAATGATTACAGAATGGCGGTATACACATAGTTATCTCTCAGTGACACCACAGGGTCACCCGGCCTTCAGTCCTGGCTGTAATTTAATACACCATCATTCCATCAGGCTCAACTGGGCATAAAATTTACTTGCACATATCTAGATACAAATTGATGAAGGTATTAAGGGGCTGATGCTGCCACATGATCTGTCGCCTGACCTTTACAGTGACATACAGTGATGTCAGTATTAAGTGAGCTAAATTATGTACATCATGACCTGTAATGCAGTAGTAATGACTTGCGTGACAGAGAATCGGGCTCCTTACGGATGTCTGTGTCGCATGGCAAGTCACGACTTTGATAATCAATATACATGTGTGGCTCAAAAAAGAAATTATTAAATGACATAATAATTATTTTTTTCGTCTTCTTAATTTCTATTTTTGATTAAAGATGCTGACTTCATAGTTATTAGACAGTGTAAAATATATTCAGTTATTACAGGGTTTTTTACCATGTAGATGTCAGAAGTTGGGGGAGGGGGATGGCAAGAGACACTATGTATAGTCAAAAAGATAAAACATTTAATTTAAAAAAATAAAAATAATCATGAACAATATATATACAAATTGACAAAAGTGTGGCTATATCCAAAAAAAGAGAGTTACAACCCCCCCCCCCACACACACACACACACACATAAAATCCCATTCACACCCAATACATGGCTCCGTTATGACAGTTAATACTCAAGAATGGATGAGGCCAAATAAATGACCAAATTCCTCTATGTGGAATTGGACTGAGAAATGTCAGTCACCTATTAAAAAACCCAATCAGAATACCCACAACAAACTGGCAGTCGGGACAATACATTAAATTGAGATTCGGTATCTTGTCACCAGACTTGATGGGTGATGTCATATTTAGGCTATCATAGGAGACCATCTCCCCTGGTCATTATCCACTACATTCAGTCCTGATATTTCCCCAATAGCAACAGACATTAACAATGTAAAACATTGTAGTACTGTTACCTGTACATGTACTGCAATATCTACCTGGATTACAAAAAAAAAACCCTATTTAAAATAATGTAATACCTGATAGGTATGACATTAAAGTATCTGGTTTCTCTATCCACCTGTTTGTTTGTGGGTGTTCCAGAGCCATAATGAGTAGGGGGAGGAGGGAGGGTGAAAGGGGAAAGCAGATCAAGGGACAGTTGCCCCCTTGAAAATAAGAACAAGTGCTCTTTCTAGTTTAAAGGTGTTTTTTTTCCACCTATCTCAAGACGATCCTATATTAAATAACTTGATTTCTTTTTCACTGACCTCCGCCATGCCTACCTGCCCCTCTCCCTCCCCTCCCACAATTATTCAAGCCTAGGTATGGTCCCGCATTGTGTGTGTGTTTGACAATATGGTTAAATTTAGGTCATATAATTAAACCGTTTAATCATTTCATCAACGAGCCTTGTGATTTAATTTGATAGTGTTATGATACCAAAAATGAATAAAATTAAATCAATGGGAGCAGTACGGGCCATGCGATATGATCAGTTATTGTCAGTCTGGAAAGGGTTATAATCTGTAATATCAACTGACTGGACAATTGCCTGTTACAACAATGGTATTTTCATTGGCTACTTAATAAGAAATATTGGGCTGGTTATCTGGTTAATAAGGAATATTTGGTTGTTTAGATAATAAGGAATATTGGTCTGCTGTGTTACACTATATCAACAACTTTCTAACATACCAGGTCTCACTTTTTTACCATGTGTGTTTACTTACACAGTTGCACTAAAAACATAACCTTTAGGAAGGGTCCATATTTTTTTAAGAGTACAAATGTACTGTAAAGACTGAGCAATTTCATTCATATAAAGACTGAGTAATGTCTTGATCTGAACTGATGTTCAAATGTTTTAATAGTTTGTTTGTTTTGTTTAACGACACCACTAGAGCACATTGATTTATTAATCATCGGCTATTGGATGTCAAACATTTGGTAATTTTGACATAGTCTTAGAGAGGAAACCCACTGCATTTTTTCCATTGGAATGGAATGGAAAATTGTTTAACGTGCACATTCAGAGCAAGCTGTTGTAGTGCACGCCTGTCCTGGACACAGGTGCTGACCTCGACCGGCTCCTCCATCCAGGAAGGAAAGGGTAGGGGTGGTAGGAGGAGGGACTGCCTGTACTGGCCAATGCAAGGAAGCACTAGCAGTCTGACCGTAGCCGATAACAAGGCTTTTTCCATTAGCAGCAAGGGATCTTTTATATGCACCATCCTACAGACAAGACAGCACATACCACTAATGTTTTAATTATGATATCAATAACAACTAAAAACATTATGTGTTGCTCATTCTCTGAAAACTGGTTTCTAAAAATTAGCAGAACTATAAAGGAAAGTAATCGTATTTGACAATTATATTGAAATTTTAATCAAACTTTTTTTTCTCATGAAGCTTGAATCTTTATGCTGCTTTATTTACTTATATCTTCACATTCAGTAATGTTCAAGCATAATGTTGTGGACATGAATGTAATCTGCTAGACTGACTGTCTAATATTAATATTAATGTTAATATTTTAGTATGCAAGGAAACTGTTAGATCTTTATGATTGTTTGGCACAAAACAACACATTTTTTTAAGAATCTGACCCTACTTAAAAAAAAAAAAGGCTGACTCCATTTTAAAATAATTTCTTTACAGTTTAATAGTAAACATTTATTTTACCATTCATAAGCATTACAGTAAAAATGGTTTAATTTTTATTAAGATAAGATGAAATTACTCTGAAAAGGATACATACATGTACATGTATCCAACACTTTATTTAGATTTGTATTGAAAAACAAATGTGAAAAATAATTATTAAAAAATCTATACCTAAAAACCTATATAGTAAGAAGATGGGCCATATATCTTGAAAACAAAGTTTTATAGTCAGGTGGCAGCTATACATAAAAAGATGCTACTTTTATAAGGACTGGCCATATGTAATTACTTATTTTATTTCATAAATATTTTATTCAGTTTCACTAACTTTAAAAGTAAAATAACAAAAAAGCAATTATCATATAACACAATTCTATTCTTTTTGATAAAGACAGTTTTAGACTGATCATTACGGTTTTAAAACAGACTGTCTGAAAAAGAAAAGAAAAGAAAATAAAAAATAAAAAAAGGTCAAAATGTCATTTCATGAAGCCAATACATTCATCTAGTTGGGATAATGACAAATTCTTCCACTGTAAACCTGCTAATAAGCCGTTGAATTAACAAGTATCTCAAGCCATGATGACATTCTCTTGAAAACGTTTTTTTTTAGAAAAACTTTTAAGCTAGGCCGGTCTGTCTTTCTGACTCATCAGACAATTATTCCCACTACCGATTATACATCACACATGGATGAAATTCAATGTTGCCATTTTCTCATTCAAACAAAAAGTCTATTGAAGAGTGTGCCGCTAGCACCGTGATACCAATCACTGACATTGGAAATTGTCAACGGTGCTCAAAATGGGCGGGAGGGAAAAAAAAAAAAAGGAATAAAAATAAAATAAACCACACCATTAAATGTCATCTTTCAAACCAGAGTGAAAAACAAGATTTTTCCACCATTATTCTCAAGTGCTATTTCTTCCCCTGGCCTGAAATAGTTCTGTTTAGAATATTGTGGAGCATGAAAACGTGTGTGCAAATAGCTGGACACAGTGAGGGAAGACTTTTGACAAGAATGTGCAGTGAAGGATGATTATTACTTCAATATTGATAAATCCTTTCACTAAAGATCAAATAAACAATAAAGAGCATGATCTGTTGCTTTTGTTACAAGTTGACACCCATAATGAGTCTGCTGAAAAGTCACTTTATACTGTCACAGAGAAGATATTTCATGATTCCAATAATAATAATAATAATAAATGTTATCTGCTGCTTTTGTTTTCCATCCCAACCAGTGCACCATGACTGTAATAGCAAAGGCTGTGGCATGTGCTGTCCTGTCTGTGAGAAAAGTGTATATAAAAGATCCCTCACTGCTACTGGAAAATTTTACAGGTTTTCTCTGAGACCAACAGTAAAAAATTACCAAATGTTTGACTTTCAATGATTAATAAATCAATGTGCTCTAGTGGTGTCGTTAAAGAAAACTAACTTTTAACTGTTGCTTTTGTTACAGTTAGACTCCTGAAATTATGTTGATAAAAAGTCAGCGTATAAGATATTTTATAACTCCTGTAAAATATGACAGATATTTCAATAAAGTGAAGTGTCCAGCAATATCTAACAAGTTTGTATTTGCGTAACAGATATTAATTAACAATTAATTTTTAAAATGTCTTAAATAACAACTTGTATGTGCTGTCCTGTCTACTGTATAGCAGAAGTGGGTTTCCTTTCTCACAATCTATACAACAAATATTAAAATATCCGTATTCTAGACACCAAATAAGTTATTATTTTTTATTTTTTATTTTTATTTTTTATCCCAGTGCCCCCTTCCCTTTTGCTCCTTTGAATTCCATCTCATTTCTTCCCGATCTGGCAACTCCTCCTATCTTTCAAGTTCTTTCGCTGTCCACCTCCACATCCCAGTCCTTGTCTCTCCAACTGCGACAGGTGCTTGTCTCTTGTGGCTATCTGTGTCACACACCTGTTCCCCATTAGCTTTTAGCTGTGGGCTTAATCTGGCCACTTCGGGGATTGTTCAGTAGTTACTTCTGGCATTGTTAAGAGGCACTTGTAACCACTTACTATGCACCCCTACTACTGGAGATCGTTAGTTAGACACCAAATAAGTTATACTAATGCATCCTCATTCAGCCACCGTCAGTGGAAGGCATTACCGAGATACGAACCCAGTACCTACCAACCTCAAATTTCATGGCTAAACCACCACACCACTGAGGCTGACTTTATACAAAGTATCTCTCATATTTAAAAAGTGAGTGACCATCACAGAAGCTATATAGTGGTAAATTGTCCACTTTGATAACGGCAATTGTATGAATTATTAACTTCCACTGTGTGTGGGAGGCACTACTGGGATATGAACCCAGTACCTACCAAGTCTGATGACTTAGAAACATAACACCATTGAGGATACATTATACAAAGGTATCTCTCATATTTAAAAAGAGAGTGGCAGTCACAGAAACTACATTAAAATTAAAATTCAGTTGGTGGGAGGTAGTAGCGAGATGTGAACCCAATACCTATCAACCTTAAGTCCAATAACAGCTTAAGCCCACTGTGGGTGGGAAGCATTCCAGTTCTTATGTTGTCCTATTTACTGGAAAACTATTTATTTGAAGCAGTCTAGCTGTGTGGCATACAAACCTAGTACCTACCAACCTCAAGTCAAACAGCTTAAACACTACACTAACAAGAACACGTTATACAATACAACTGTATTGCACTCTTATTTAAAAGTGAGTAGCTGTCACCGAAACTATACAGCGGTAAATTGTCCACTTGGATAAGTTAAACTAGTGGATCACGGTTACGTCCTCCCGAGGCTCATTCAACAAACAAATTAGCCTGATGAGTTCAAACACCGACTGCCAAATGCTACTTCCTAATTTTGCAGGCCACTTGTTGTCTCCACGTATCCCAACAGGCCATATTGATCTGGACGCACTCCTAAAAGACCTGTGTCCCTATTTGCTAATTGCTGCCATGTCAGTGTGCTTGGAACACCAAACGCCATCACAGATGAGACTTGCTGAAATCACAAACACTTGATCACTTTATGGCCAAAAAGTACATCCCGATATTTTTTCAGCAAACTTTAACGTTAATTGAAGCTAAAATTGCATTCTTAGAAATCATTTCATTTTCGATATTTTTTTTTCCTGCTGACAAAGTCTGGACAATTTTGAGAAAAAGACACACTCAAGAATCGTGGATAAATATTTAATGGAATCTGCTGAGTTATGATTAATAATTGCTTCATGGTTTCAGAGTAAATATGTCGGATCTAAACTAAAGCCGAGTGTCTTTGCTCCAATTATACGCAGAACTAGCCTGTTGGTTAATTGTCTGATACTGTGTTAATAAGATCTGGTATGTCATTTTGTGTTACTAAAACACAGTTCCAGTTTGATGTGTTACTTTGTGTTACTTTGTGTTTCTAAAACACAATTCCAGTCTGATGTGTTACTTTGTGTTACTAAAACACAGTTCCAGTTTGATGTGTTACTTTCTGTTATAAGAAACATTTTCAGTCTAATGTATTACTTTGAGTCAATACTGGACAGTGTCAGTCTGGATCCATATGTTGATTTAATAAGACAAATTTTCAGTCTAGTGTATACTTTGTGATTCAGTCTGATGTGTTACTATGTGTCAGACACATTTTCAGTGTGTTATGTTATATTGTGTTAATAAGATATATTTTCAGTCTCATGTGTTACTTTGTATGTAGTGCATGACTCATTTTCAGTCAGTTGTGTTACTTTGTGTTAATAAAGCACAGATCCCCATTTGATGTTGTACTATGTTAGTAAGACACATCGTCAATCTGTGTTAATTTTACTTTGTGTCAACACAACACATTTCCAGTGCTGATAACACTTTTTTTTTAAAAGACAGCCTCTGTAGTACCATTTGTTGTCCTTTATTTTGACTGTATACTAGTTATACCATGTACTACTAAACGTTAAAAAACCCAGTGGAACACGAAAAGTCATTAAAACTAGCACTGTCTGAAGTTCGGTAGCTGCAGAATGTAACAAGTCTCCTGGCGATTCGATTGGAGGAGAGGACTGTACCTACAAGACGATGCACACAGATCGCTGGCGCCAGATTTGTCACTTAACTAATCCCACAATGCAGTCTGACAAGTCTCATTATTGCGGCGAAAAAGGTTTATTTGGCCAAATCTTACTTGAAATTAGATTTTCACTTCAGTTTACACAGACAGAAAGCAGGGGATAATAATAATGCTTGCCATTACAAGAAGCACATCAATCGAACATCAATCTTTTGTGTATTGATGTTATGTAGTAAACAGACCATGCATGGAGGAAAATTTACACTGCTCGTTATTATCTAGTTTATGACGTCCCCTGTGAGTTATTTCATGAATGACATAAGCTTTGTATTGACCGATAGACGGTTTATTATTTTATTTATTACATATCTCAGTCCAGGTTTTATCAAGTTAATCGTAAAATTTAGAAAGACATTTAATTACTTATTGTGCACACATTACACATCTACTTTTTAAAAATTAACTCTTAATCTAGGTGGGGGTTTTAATCATTCAGATATTAAAGTAAAAAAGGAACTATGTCTCAAATTACATTGTAATCATCCTGAAACAGTATTCTAGGTTTGGATATAAAACAGATTAAAGTAATGATTATTTAAAGTACATAGCATAGCGGTGAAATCTCTCTATACTGGACATTCTACAGACCAAGAAGTTTGTTTTGTTTAACGACACCACTGGAACACATTGATTAATTAATCATCAGCTATTGGATGTCAAACATTTGGTAATTCTGACAAGTAGTCAACAGAAAGAAAGAAATGTTTTATTTAACGACACAATCAACACATTTTATTTACGGTTATATGGCGTCAGACATATGGTTAAGGACCACACAGATTTTGAGAGGAAACCCACTGTCGCCACTACATGGGCTACTCTTTCCGATTAGCAGCAAGGGATATTTTATTTGCACTTCCCACAGGCAGGATAGCACAAACCATGGCCTTTGTTGAACCAGTTATGGATCACTGGTTGGTGCAAGTGGTTTATACCTACCCACTGAGCCTTGCGGAGCACTCACTCACGGTTTGGAGTCGGTATCTGGATTAAAAATCCCATGCCTCGACTGGAATCCGAACCCATTACCTACCAGTCTGTAGACCGATGGCCTAACCACGACGCAACCGAGGTCGGTCAACAGAGAGAACTCGCTACATTTTTCCTAATGCAGCAAGGAATCTTTTATATGCACCATCCCACAGACAGGATAACACATACCACAGCATTTGATATACCAGTCATGGCACACTGGCTGGAATGAGAAATAGCCCAATGGGCCCACTGATGGGAATCGATCCCAGACCGACCATGCATCAAGCAAATGCTTTACCAATGGACTATGTCCCGCCCTTTCTACAGACCAAGAGACATTTCCAGTTTCAAGAGTGATCTGGTTACGTTCAGTACTGATTTTTAAAAAGGGACTGTAAAATGTTCATTATGATGCAGATCTGGTTTTGAGAAGTTTCACTATAGTATACAAAACATTATCAGACATTTTGTTATTATGGAAAAACGCTCACCTGATGTGCAGTGGTCTGTGATCATTACTCATCAGTGAGCTCATTGGGCTACTTCTCGTTTCAGCCAGTGCACCACGACCGGTATATCAAAGGCCATGGTATGTGCTATCCAGTCTTTGGGATGGTGCATATAAAAGAGCCCTTGCTACTAATGGAAAAATTGCAGTGGGTTTCCTCTCAGAATTACCAAGTTATGTTTGATATCCAATATCTGGTAATTAATATATTAATGTGCTCTAGTGGCATCGTTAAACAAAACAACTAACTTTTGTTATCATAAGAAAAGTACATATGATAATAAAGTTTTCCAGGTTAGCGACTTTGTCAAAAGTTAAAAAGTTTGTTTTGTTTAACAATTAAGAACACATTGATTTATTAATCATCGGCTATTGGATGTCAAACATATAATTCTGATATGCAGTCTTAAGAGAAAACCTGCTACATTTGTCCATTAGCAGCAAAGGGTTTTGTATTTGCACTTTTTCATAGACAGGACAGCACATACCATGGTCTTCAATATACCAGTCATGGAATTTGATGCTATGATCAAAGCACCTCACCTTATCTTGGTAAAATAAATATATTTTCCCTGCTCTTTTAGATTTAAAAAAGCATGGGGGAAAAAGGAAAAAAGAACTAAAACTAACACAAGAGAAAATCCATAGTAACATAATATAGAAAATAATAAAATTGAAAATATCCTCTCTGTAATTGTGTAACTTTTAAAATTATTAAAAACCACAGCCGTAAAATATCGTTTAGAAAACAGTACATTTTTTTTCCTACACTACAAAAAACCAAACCTGTAGAAAACTACCAATGAAATGCATATTTTTTTGTTTTTGTTTTTTTGTTTTGTTTCTTTGTTTGGAAAGGTTAAGCTGCATTTTTATATAAAAAAAGCAATCTTTCTAAATGATACCATTACATGCATGTTTTTTTCAAGGGAATAAAAAGAAGTCTTATTTCTATAAGCTGAAGCAGCCAAATGCTCTAAGCTTTGGAGGAATTTACAATAGCAAATCACCAAGCATGTCCAGATCATAAGCCAATGGAACTCCAAATCAATTTTCTTTCCAAACGCTAAACATGAACTTCTTAAAGACCCCGGATTGCAGCACAGATAGTTGAACCAAATATTGGTTTCTCAAACTTTTTCACCATCATAAGAAAGATGGTTCTTAAAGCGATCAAAAGCTAAAAGCCTGATGCAGCTACTTTCAGACAGGATTTGAAAAGAAGATTTGCATATCTTTAAATATAACTGATGAGTACTGAGTAAGCTATAACTGTTTCCGCATAAAGGGACCACACAATGTTCGACTGTAGAGATCGATATGTTATGAAGTTTGTTATAACAGAGTCAAAAGGAATGTGGTTTTTTTGTAATGTTCTTCTAAACATACCGATGTTTTATTGATTGAGGATCAATCCCCATCAGTGGGTCCATTAACTGGGCTTCTTCTTTTTTTGTTTGTTCCAACCAGTGCTCCACAGTTGGTAAATCAAAGACTGTGGTATGTACTATCTTATCTGAAGGGTGGTGCATGTCAAAGATCTCTTACTGCTGATTATCAGTGTGGTTCTTAACCAACGATCCAACATCATAAATAAAAATGTGTTGAGTGCGTCTTTAATTACTGGCCTCGGTGACGTTGTGGTTAAGCCAATGGACATAAGGTTGGCAGGTACTGGGTTTGCAGCCCGGTACCGGCTAACACCCAGAGCGAGTTTTAACGACTTAATGGGTAGGTGTAAGGCCACTACACCCTCTTCTTTCTTACTAACCACTAACAATTACTAACAACAGACAGCCCAGATAGCTGTGGTGCGTGACCAGGACAGTGTGCTTGAACCTTAATTGGATATAAACATGAAAGTAAGTTGAAATGAAATGTCTCTAATTAAAAAATTTTTAGTAAGCATATTAATTTTACCAGAAGGCTACATTAAATAAATAAAACACCTGTCACCACACAAGTTACTCTTTTACACTAAGCAAATACTAAGCATAATTTGACATCTTAAGAAATAATATATAGTAACAATAATAGTTAGGGCACTAAGTTTATAATTTAATCAAAGACTTTTTTAAAGGAAAAAAGAATATTTGTTTAACGACACCTCGGCACTTTTTTTAAAATATAGCTATTTGGTGTCTAATCATATTTCTCTAGTGGTGTCGTTAAAGAAAACAAACTTTAACTAATCATATTTTTATATTAGAATGAGAGAAGAAACCAGTTGCCATAACAAAAGCTACCCCTACCAAGTAATCTTTTATATCTACCTTATTATAGACAGGGAAGTATGTACCATGACCGTTGACAGTATTTGACAAATGTTTTAGAAAGTCACTAGCCCTCAGAGAAGCTTTGGCTAGAGCCTTATTCACTATAGTACTACATATGATAATTTTCACTAGCCCAGACCAAAACTTCACTAGCCGTGACTGTGGGCTGGTGGATTTGTCAAACCCTGCCACTGATGTACCACTCATGTATTGACACTGGCTAGAATGGGGGGGGAAAAACAACAAGTCCAAGGGATCGATGACAATATAATTAAAACTGCTATATATAGCAGTTTAGCAACAATATGTTATTACATGTACTTTAATAAACTAATAAACACCAGATGACTGACAAACATCCCCTTTTCATATGTGCAGTCACAATCTACTCTTCTCTCCCCCCCCCCCCCCCCCCTTCCCGCCCAACAAAAACCTATCAGCATGATCGACCTAGCAGTTTACCAATTCCTAAAATGAGCAACCATCTCCCAAGATTTGTCCAATGGACGGCACAAGATAGGAACATCCAATTTATAAGAGATATATCAATTACCATTGTGGAAAGAATTAAAGAAAATTGCATGCGGGGACACGGACCCTGCTGCCTGTGCTTGAAATGATTTCTTATAAATGAGTGACAATGTATTCCTTAACACAGACCCGCACCGAACCATTTACCGAGGATTACAGAAGGTGTAGATTCCTGCAATATACTCAATGTACAGTTGTGTGGATGGAATCCATATGACATGCTAATGGGTTGTGCTAATTGCATATGTCCATTACATTATCTCCGTATTTCATACGTGGAAGTGCTCTATCCTTGATATGCGTTAAGTGAAATGGACAAAAATAACCCAGAGCAAGACGGCTTGCGTCTACATCCCAGTAATGTCTGCAAGGATTGGTTCTGAGGCCATAATCATTTAATTATTATATTGTCGTTACTTTCTTTTTAAATATTTGGTTCAATTATTATTTACTTTAAATGATTTAAGTCACTAATGCTACAAACATAATTTTGTGTTTAAAAATGGATCTTTTAATAAATAAATGGATCTGTTAATTTTTGTTCTAAACATGATTTTAATACCAATCTACGAGAGAATAAAATTAAATATTATATAAGCACTCACAAAATGTTTGACATAAAAAAAGCAATGTTTCCTTAAGGACACCCCAGCTTTAATGTACAGCTACTGCATGTCAAGTAACACATACATAACACACTCAAGTAACATACATACCACACTCAAGTAACACATACATAACACACTTAAGTAACATACATAACACACTCAAGTAACACATACATAACACACTCAAGTAACATACATAACACACTCAAGTAACATACATAACACACTCAAGTAACACATACATAACACACTCAACATACATAACACACTCAAGTAACACATACATAACACACTCAAGTAACATACATAACACACTCAAGTAACACATACATAACACACTCAAGTAACATACATAACACACTCAAGTAACACATACATAACACACTCAAGTAACACATACATAACACACTCAAGTAACACATACATAACACACTCAAGTAACACAGACATAACACACTCAAGTAACACATACATAACACACTCAAGTAACACAGACATAACACACTCAAGTAACACATACATAACACACTCAAGTAACACATACATAACACACTCAAGTAACACAGACATAACACACTCAAGTAACACAGACATAACACACTCAAGTAACACATACATAACACACTCAAGTAACACATACATAACACACTCAAGTAACATACATAACACTCAAGTAACACTCTACTAATACATACATAACATACTCAAGTAAGACAAACATAACACACTCAGGTAACACAGACACATTCAAGTAACACATAAATATACATAACATTCTCAAGTAACACATAACACACTCAAGTAACACATACATAACCCACTCAAGTAACACATACATAACCCACTCAAGTAACACATACATAACATACTCACATAACACATATATAACACACTCAAGTAACACATACATAACATACTCACATAACACATACATAACCCACTCAAGTAACACATACACAACATACTCACATAACACATACATAGCACACTCAAGTAACACATACATAACACACTCAAGTAATACATACATAACACACTCAAGTAACATACATAACATACTCAAGTAACATACATAACACACTCAAGTAACACATACATAACATACTCAAGTAACATACATAACACACTCAAGTAACACATACATAACATACTCAAGTAACACATACATAACACACTCAAGTAACATACATAACACACTCAAGTAACACATACATAACATATTCACATAACACATACATAACACACCCAAGTAACACATACATAACATACTGACATAACATACATAACACACTCAAGTAACACATACATAACATACTCAAGTAACACATACATAACATACTCACATAACACATACATATCACACTCAAGTAACACATACATAACATACTCATGTAACACATACATAACATACTCACATAACACATACATAACACACTCAAGTAACACATACATAACATACTCACATAACACATACATAACACACTCAAGTAACACATACATAACATACTCAAATAACACATACATAACATACTCATTTAACAAACACATTCAAGTAACACAGATTAAGGCACTCAAGTAACACAGAGAAACACACAACATACGGTATGATACAAAAACAACAAATCTATAATTAAATGTGTACAACGAAATGTAATTAAACATAAATGTTGTCGACAACAATGGCGGGTGTAATGGAATGGTGCCAGCCCTACTTGTAAAGAGTTGTTAATTGATTGGGATATTGAAGAACTTGGATGGCAAGTGTAAGGTGGGAAGTTCAAGATGCAGCAGCAGCAGCCCACTCCCGGAGACCATTCTCTTACTGCTGTGGAGAGCGGGAGGCTGACTGCTGGGACCGGTAACAAGGCACCAAGCCCAGGGGTGAGAGCCGGGTTATAGCTGGTTAATGCTCCCGCCACACACTTCAAAGAAGACCCCAAGTCATCTGTCATTCTGTCTGCTACTTAGTATAAACAGGAGCAGCACCTTTACTAGACATCATCAGGGACTTGTTATTAGCTCAGGGAACTGTTTTTATTACTTAATTATTACAGAATATAGAGCTATAAAATGTGGAGTGGATGATGGGTTGAGTGGATGGATGGTGGATGGATGGTAGATGGATGGTAGATGGATACTTGAAAGGGTTGAGTGTGGATTTTGGGTGGATGGATAGATGGATGGATGGATGGATGAATAATTGGATGGATGGATGGATAGATGGATGGATGAATAATTGGATGGATAGATGGATGGATGGACAGATGGATCAATGAACAGATGAATCAATGGACAGATGGATCGATGGGATTGGAAGGGGATATTTTACCATATATTTAAACAGGAGCAACATCTACTAGACATAATCAAGAACTTATTAGCTCAGGGAACTTTTGATTACTTAAAGTTATTACAAAATGAAGAGTACTAGCTTGCTATCAAAATGATGAGTGGTTTTGAAAGGGGATTATTGAAGCTGATGGTGTAATATAATTTTTAAAATGGCAACCACATTGCAGTATGGCACACAATGTCACAGTCTGCATAAAACTTAATAATGTTTTTTTTTTTTTTTTTTTTTTTTTATTTCTTCTTCTTTTTTTTTTTTCTTCTTTTTTTTTTACATAATTAGTTATAATAGTTTAGTGTAGTTATAAAGTACCATAGTATAGTAAAATACCAAGTTATTATCTATTAAAATCAAATATATACTCATCACATCTATATGTTAGGACATAACATGCATTGAAAATGGTCTAATGAAAACAATATTTTACAGGCACTGGACACTCCCCACCCCAAGCTCCCCAACACTCAAGCTGAAGCGGCCGGAATATGTGATATTCCTAAACAGTTGAAACGTGAATTAATAATAATGGAACATTGCTATTATCTTCTGACCTCTATACAGTTCATTATTACTAATAGATGAAGTATGAATGTATGCAAAATATATAATATAATTAAGGGTCTCTCCCCCACAGTTTCTATCATAACACCCTTGTAAATTCTTATTGTTATCTTTAAAAAATGTAGCAATAATATTCCTGTAACCAATGTACTAAAATAGACACGATAATGAAGTATCTCTCCGTGGTTGCCACTGCACCATAACGTTGGCTGCATTATTCTATTATAAAGTCATTTACCTACCATTACCCGTAACACAGAACATAACGAAGTGTCTCGGTTTTATTACATCATATATAACCATCTACATAATTCTGTTTTCAAAACTTTTAAAAAGTCATTCAACTACCAATATTCTAAACACACATTGTAATGAAGGGTCTCTCACCACAGTTTCTATTATGATTGTTTTTATTATATCTTAACATTTCAAAATCAGCTGTTAAACATTTTCAACACTTGAAAGTCCTGCGGCTTTTTTTTTCTTTTCTTTCTTTCTTCTTTTCACTATAGGATTGCAACATCCACAGGTTGAAGCTGATAATTACGAGCGAAAACAAGAACCTGGCACGTAGGCTTGCCGAACATAAAGGAAAACATCAGCTTTATTACACTCTTGAAATCTGCTCTAATATTGCACAGATTTAATGACTTAAAAGCTGAGCTCATCAGCTTAGAAAGCTTTATTTATTTGCACATTCCCCCAATTACAGAGATCTGAAATAGCATAAACACTGTATGTCTCTCAAAATATCAAGGCTATTAGGAGAAAAATTTCAAACTTTTTTCTTCTTCACCACTCTCTCCAGACCAGCTTTGAATATCAACTTACGGAGCTGGGTGGCTGATATCAAAATAAATAAGGTTTTCATGGCAACTGCATCTGTAATTGCTTAACTGTTTGCTGACTGAGAATTTTAAGAAAAGAAATACAATAGAAACCAAATATTCCTTTAGAATGTAATATATAAAATCAAATATTATTACTTACATCAATTTTTTTTTCTATTTTTTTTTATTTAATTTTTTTTAATAAATACTTTTATATCATCTGCAGCTTTAATCAGAAGCTGATGCAGAATAAAAAATAAATAAATAAAAACACAAAATATCCCCTCAAGAAACCACAATGCAATACTCACTATGGTTTTCCTTAGCCTGCCCTTAGCAGCAAGTTCACCAATTAAATGCCTATACCAGAGTATAATGTAACAATAAAGCAGAAATGTATAAGATTATTGTTGTAATGTCAGGCAAGTACGATGCAGTGCAAGATTTCAGTGCAGTGTGAGTGAGTGTAAATATAAAATAACCAAGCCAATAAATCAGGTCTAAATAATCTTACTCTGGTCATGAAACGCTATTTCTTATGCAATAAATACTGGTGGGCAATGGACAGTACAACTCTCCTGGGTACCATTTGAGAGAAAGAGAAACTTCCAGAGAGTAGTTCTGGGTAATATTTCAATATTTGATGGCCATGTTTAACTAAAAGCCCAACAAAACGATAATTACTGATATTTCACAGATATTTCCCTTCAGAAGTTTTATCTCAAGTAATAACACTATACTACTATTGAGAATTGATAACGCAGTTTACAGCCATTAGTAAATCGGATATCAAAGTGTACAAGAGAAGTAAACAGAATTTTTTTTACAGAAATAAATGAATGATGTGGTATGCTATAGATTTAAAAAATATGGCATTAATTAATTAGGAAAGACCTAAATTTAATTAATTTGTCTTTGTTTGAGAAACATGATATGACATGAAAGGAATTGTGATTGATCAGTCAAAGGATAAAGATCAAATATTCAACAACAGCTTAATGTCAAAGACAAATGAAATATTCAGAAGCATGGAATGATCAAAAACAAACAGCTGTCATGTTAAAAAAAATAATCAAGAGGTTTTTTTTAATGTACTAAAAGGTAACCAATCTAGACATAATATTATATATCACTCTGTGTTTGAATATTCATGATCAACAGATCTGGATTAGAACTCTCATGATCCACAGATCTGCATTTGAATCTTCATGATCGATACAAAATGTAATTTACATTTTCATGGTGAACACAGATCTGCATTTGAATTTTCATGATCTACAGATCTACATTTGAATCTTCATGATTCACAGGTCTGGATTTGAATCTTCATAATCTACAGATCTGGTTTGAATCTTCATGATTCACAGGTCTGGATTTGAATCTTCATAATCTACAGATCTGGTTTGAATCTTCATGATTCACAGGTCTGGATTTGAATCTTCATAATCTACAGATCTGGTTTGAATCTTCATGATTCACAGGTCTGGATTTGAATCTTCATAATTTACAGATCTGGTTTGAATCTTCATAATCTACAGATCTGGTTTGAATCTTCATGATCTACAGATCTGGTTTGAATCTTCATGATCTACAGATCTGGTTTGACTCTTCATAATCTACAGATCTGCATTTGAATCTTCACGATCCACACAGATCTGCATTTGAATCTTCATGATCCACACAGATCTGCATTTGAGTCTTCACGATCCACAGATCTGCATTTGAATCTTCACGATCCACACAGATCTGCATTTGAATCTTCACGATCCACACAGATCTGCATTTGAATCTTCACGATCCACAGATCTGCATTTGAATCTTCACGATCCACTTAGATCTGCATTTGAATCTTCATGATCTACAGATCTGGTTTGAATCTTCATGATCTACAGATCTGCATTTGAATCTTCGCAATCCACTAAGATCTGGATTTGAATCTCCACAGATCTGCATTTGAATCTTCAAGATCTGCATTTGAATCTTCACGATCCACACAGATCTGCATTTGAATCTTCACGATTCACAGATCTGCATTTGAATCTTCACGATCCACAGATCTGCATTTGAATCTTCACGATCCACACAGATCTGCATTTGAATCTTCACGATCCACACAGATCTGCATTTGAATCTTCACGATCCACAGATCTGCATTTGAATCTTCACGATCCACTTAGATCTGCATTTGAATCTTCATGATCTACAGATCTGGTTTGAATCTTCATGATCTACAGATCTGCATTTGAATCTTCGCAATCCACTAAGATCTGGATTTGAATCTCCACAGATCTGCATTTGAATCTTCAAGATCTGCATTTGAATCTTCACGATCCACACAGATCTGCATTTGAATCTTCACGATTCACAGATCTGCATTTGAATCTTCACGATCCACAGATCTGCATTTGAATCTTCACGATCCACACAGATCTGCATTTGAATCTTCACGATCCACACAGATCTGCATTTGAATCTTCACGATCCACAGATCTGCATTTGAATCTTCACGATCCACTTAGATCTGCATTTGAATCTTCATGATCTACAGATCTGGTTTGAATCTTCATGATCTACAGATCTGCATTTGAATCTTCGCAATCCACTAAGATCTGGATTTGAATCTCCACAGATCTGCATTTGAATCTTCAAGATCTGCATTTGAATCTTCACGATCCACACAGATCTGCATTTGAATCTTCACGATTCACAGATCTGCATTTGAATCTTCACGATCCACAGGTCTGCATTTGAATCTTCATGATCCACAGATCTGCATTTGAATCTTCACGATCCAAACAGATCTGCATTTGAATCTTCACGATCCACACAGATCTGCATTTGAATCTTCACGATCCACAGATCTGCATTTGAATCTTCACGATCCAAACAGATCTGCATTTGAATCTTCACGATCCACACATATCTGCATTTGAATCTTCATAATCTACAGATCCAGTTTGAATCTTTATAGTCTACAGATTTGGTTTGAATCTTCATAATCCACACATAATTTAGCTCAATAGTAGAGCACTCTATAGAGATGAGATTGGATCAATCCTCTGAAGGATCCATCAGATTTTTTCCCAATGCTGCTATTTGGTAGGAACTGGTCTCAGTGGTATAGTGGTTCAAACCATAGTACCGGCTACCACCCAGAGTGAGATTTAGTGACTACACTGACTTCTCTCTCACTAAATCACTGAAGGACTCCACTGTCCTGAATAACCAGCCCTGATAGCTGAGATGTGTGTGCCCAGGATAGAGTGATTGAATGAGATGTGAGTGCCTAGGATAGAGTGATTGAACCTTAATTGGATATAAGCATGAAAATAAATTGAATTGAATCTAGAATGAATTAATTTGGTAAGAGTAGTTTTTGTGGCATCAGCGGTTTTCTTCTATCAATATATATGTTGAAATAATCATGTTAGACACCAAACAGAAGTCTAAAAATGTCTTAAAGTGCTGTCAAACAAATATTCCTTTCCTTTGCCTGTATTGTGTTGTAATAGCCATGCATGAGCCACCTAATAATTGATGATCTGAAAGTAATGTGTTTTTGTGGTGTTAAACATTCCTTTCCTTTAGTTTAGAATCATATCACAATAAAAAATCAACTAAATCCTGCATTATAATATTTTCTTCAAAACAATTAGAAAATATATTCTAAGAACATTTCGAAAGTGTATTTTAAGTGTATTCTAACAACATTTGAGACTATTTTATTAATCAACAAAAGACTTCCAAAACAACTTTAAGTGTAAGTAAGTATTAATAAGTTTCAAGTTACCTGCCCTTTAACCCTGGAAGCATTCCGAAATGGACAACAAATCCAGTCCATATCCATGTGGCGGTGCGCCATGCCACTACAGTGTGGTCAAAAATCTCCCAATCACTTTCGGTAATTGGCAACTATATTCATTTGCCACCATACTATCTACGAAAGAGACATATTAAAAATTGCCCATTGATTTTTGCTCACACATGGCACGGTGTTGTTTCCGCCTTTATCATAGGCTTGGATATCTCAATCAGTATATTCACCGCGGTGATCGGCGGAACCGAGCCTATCAAAGGCATCCATGACATCAGCAGTGACCACTGCAATGAATGCTATAGTTCAAAGGAAATGGCTTTAAGGAGAGATTCTGCTGACCATAGCAAGAAAATGAATGGCTAAATAACATTTTGTGTTTTTTTTATATATTATATATGATTGTTTATATCATTTAAAGGAAATAGTTCAGAAGAGGAATCTTGCTGATAAAAGTAAAATAAAAGCCTGTAAGAAACAGTCTTGAGAACAGTGTTTTAATGCTTAAAAGAAATGGTTCTGTTACAGAAAAATCTTGCCGAGTCTGTAAAGTAAAGTTAGGAAACAAATCCTCAAAAATGTTCAAAAATCCTCAGTATATTGTATAATTTTCAAAGAAAGTACATGTAGTTTTACAGAAAAATCCTGCTGATTATCACAATAAAAATACCTTTCTAATTAATTAGTGCTGAATTTATAGAGCAAAGATATACGGACCATACTGAATCAAGATATTTTCGACTAAGATTACACTGAATATATTTTATAGCTTTGAGTCTTTGTGTCTGTATATTAAATGCCTTTCTGATCATTCTAATTTGTTTGTATTGGGTCAAATTTCAAACAATGACTATGACTATGAAGAAAATCTTAGTCTTTGAAACGGTTCTGATAATTGGAAATATGTTACATGGCAGCAAACTCAGGACAGACTCTTTAAGAAGAAAATGAAAGTCTGTCCTGCATGAACACCTCTGTATAATACTATTGGTTAAATGTTTAAAAGGAAGTGTTTGTACAGAGTAATTCTGCAGATTATTATAATAAACAGATCTGTCTTGATATAGCTAAGTTGAGACTAATTAAAACATTTCATGAACGTTGATTGAGAACACCTTCGTATATTATTTAAATGTTTATAGAAAACCGCTTTAAAGAGAAATCCTACTGTAATCATAATAAAAAGACCTGCCTTAATATGGATTAGTTTTGAACAAAGTTATAGATTAAATAACACTTTAGAGAGGTAAAGTGGTTGCCAGGTACTAAACTGAATAAAACAATAAACAATTCTTTCCTTATGCTTATTACTATGACAGTTCTTCATGTTTACCAGCATCAGTGGTGTAGTGGTCAAGTCACAGGACATATGGCTGATAGGTACTGGGTTCATCTCTCAGTACCGGTTCCTTACCTAGAGTGAGTTTAATGACTCTACACTACACTGACTTCTCTCTCACTAACCATTAACAACTAACTGCTATAACCCTCTGTTGTGGACAGACAGCCCAGATAGCTGAGGTGTGTGCCGTGAACCTTAATTGGATATAAGCACGAAAATAACTAAAAGTTAATGAATGAATCACAATCTTTGATTGCACATATGATGAAACTGACTAGTCATCAGATGGCAAAATTTATTTTCAAATTTTTCCAACAAAAAAGTATGTACAATAATACAGTGGCAAATCAATAATAAATTATAATTGCCAATTATGAAAAGTGAATTTGGAAATATACTGACCACCTTAAGATATCTTAATTTCAGAATATTTATTTGGGTCATATGACAGGTAATTTAACACTTACATGTACTTAAAGTTGTGCTGTTATCTTTTGTTCATTAATGGAAGTAGTCTGTATATGAAGAGTTCATTTCCGATATATCCATTTACATTATTTTGAGAAAAACGTGATTTGCTGAAACATGATGTACCGTACACAGCACATACCCAGTTTTATCATCATGTTCATTGGGCATAGATCATGTTTTGACGTAAAAAAAATTGTCATATTGCTGAGTTGTACCAACATTAGTATTAGAAAAAAGAAGTTTTATTTAACAACACCACTAGAGCACATTGATTTGTTAATCATCGGCTATTGGATGTCAAACATTTGGTAATTTTTGATACAATAGGCTTAGAGAGGAAACCCGCTACATTTTTCCATTAGTAGCAAAGTATCTTTTATATGCACCATACCAGACAGGATAGCACATACCATGGTTAGAGTGAGAACTATCCCAATGGGCCCACCGATGGCGATCAATCCTAAACCGTCAGTGCATCTATTAAGCGATTTACCACTGGGGTATGTCCCGCCCTTTTAACATTAACCTTCACTGCTAATCTGCTAACTCCAAAATTCAGAAATTGGTGTATATCGCATTTTTAAAACAAATCCTTTTTTTCTTTTTAATATATATATTTTTACTGTCTTGAAGAACTTAAATGAACATGCAGGATTTAGTTGATTCCTTTTTTTAAACAAAACGTCTACAGTAATATATGAGATATGAACCTTGAAGGGGCAGACAGAAATAAATCTGTGGAGTGTGTTCAATTGATCTAAGGTCATCATCTTGACATGTGACGTTCATATCTACAAGATCATCATACAACCCAAAATCAAATCAAATCCAGGGAATACATATGCATATAGCTACTGACACAACCACATGCATTTCTGAATAAAATCAGGCGAAAATCACAATACAGCTTACTGAATATCTGGAAATCATATTGTATTCATATACATGTATGCAAAAAAATCTTGTAAAAGAAACAATAAAAAAGAGGAAAAAAAATTTGGGAATATTGTGATAAAAGATGGTCAACTACATGTATATACTATTTAAATAATTTCATCTGTTAAAAGTTTGTTTTAACGATACCACTAGAGCACATTGACTAATTATTAATCACTGGCTATTAGATGTCAAACATTTGGTAATTCTGACTCGTAGACTTCAGAGGTTACCCTCTAAATTTTTTCTAATGCAGCAAGGGATCTTTTATATGCACTTTCCCAGAGCCAGGAAAGCACATAGCATGGCCTTTGACTAGTTGTGGTGCACTGGTTGGAACGAGGATACTACCCAAAACTTTCAGAACATCCTTTTATTCTAAAGAAAAAGTGGCAAGTAGTCTCCCAAAACTACATCATAATAATAATAATAATAATAATAATAATAATAATAATAAATAATAATAAAATAAAATAAATAAATAAGTAAACATAAAAAAGTAAAATAAATAAATAAATAAATAAATAAAAACAAACAAACAAACAAACAAACAAACAAACAAACAAACAAACAAACAAACAAAAAATAAAATAAAATAAAATAAAATAAATAGTGTTTTTTTTTGTTGTTTTTTAAAGTGTCCAACTGAACTATCTTTATAAAAAAAAAAAATATATATATTTTAATATTTCCAATAGAATGACAGTTTGACACAGATTTTAACTAGTTGGAATCTAAATATCTGCAACTATATTCATTAAGACGTGAACTCTGAACACCATAACACACCATGTTATTACAACTTCCACCAAAAACTATACCATCACCAAACATTTCCCTCCCAGTTCATTTCTGATTGATCAGTTTTCGAAAAGCGACTGGCGACTCTACTTAATATTTACTCTGAAAAGTACTGGAGTCCATGCTGTCTTGGCCCCTCCAACTTTGAAATGCAGTGTTTGCTGTTTAAACACACTGGAGTGTCATTGATTCCATCTACCCATAGATGTGCTTATCCCAATTACGGTGATGCTGTAAACTTTGATCAGCCAGAGACAAACCAAACAGGATCCTGCAGGAATTGAGTGCTATTGATTGTAGTTGGTAGATCGGACATGCTTAGCAGAATATACTCGCACATCAAAGGGAAACATAACGCCAAAACAAAAATGTTTTTTCACCTTTAATGAGGAAAAAAGTTCAAGGCATCAAACAGAATATTTTAAATGCTTAAACAAATGGTTTATTTGCAAAATCATAAAGATAAGTGAATTAAAAAGAAAAAATCCATTGTTATTTTAAAAATATTTAGATTTAGTTGATGATAGGTTTATTTGCTTTGGGTTTTTTTTTGTTTAGAGAAAGAAACTTAATAAGTTATAAAACTTGTTTAGTCCTTTGAAATACATGTATGGTAGATCCGTGGTAATTCTCCCATTCCAACCAGGGCTGGTAAATCAAAGGTCATGATTTCTGTTTGTAAGAAATGCACATAACACATCCATTTCATTATTTTTATTTTTTATTTCCATCTTCATATCCATTTATGGTTCAAGCATGCTGTCCTGGGCACACATATTGGCTATCTATCCTGAACAGGTATTCATGGCTAGAGCTTAGGAAAAGAGAATTTGGTGTAATGGCTTTACACTGAGCCATTAAAACTCACAAAGGGTTGAAGCAGGTTCTACATAGTGAGCTCAGTACCTACCAGCTTTAAGCCAATGGCTTAACACTACCACATTATTGTGTCTGGTTTCACAAACCTATTACAAGTTCATTTTGGATAATGACACCACTAAAGCACATTAATTAATTAATCATTGGCTGGTTGATGTCAAACATTTGATCATTCTGACACAGTTTTCAGAGAATACTTGCTACGGGAAGGGAAGGGAACTCTATTAACATGCCCATATCCAAAATGTTCAGGCACACCCATCCCGGATTTAACCTCGTGACTTCGCCAGTGGCCAATTCCGGGACATGAAGGGGTAAGGGAAGTGGGAGGTGCAAGATGAATGGGGCAATTTAGAAATTAAGGCCTAAATAATAATACTTGCTACATTGTTTTATTAGAAGCATGGAATCTTTTATACACATTTCTCAGACAGTACAGCACATATCACATCCTTTGATATACCAGTCAAGGCACACTAACAGAGACTGAAAATATGAAAATAACTCAATGAGATAATGTGCCCCTGAGGATGTCCAATCCTTTGACCCAAGCATGTCAGATTAGTGTTCTACCAACTGAGCTAGAATGTGTCCCTTCATAAACCTATTACTCCAGCTCGGAAGGAATTGCTCATATGGGGGCTGGAAATTGCTTTTCTGACACTACAGACCAAGAGTCACAATTAACAAATCTGACACCAGTTAGCCACAGGCAGTAGAACGTAGCTTGGTAGTAGTGTATAGTGACCTGAGATGTGATGGGTCATAGGTTCATTTGCCCTCATCAGACATGGGATTATCCCCATCCCAATCAATGATATCAATGTCCTGTCTATGGGTATAAGTATATATAAAACATCCCTTGCTGTTTTATGTAGGAGTAACCCATGCAACAGCAACAGATTTCCTCTCTAGACCAAATGTTAAAATAACCATAAGCTAGACATCAAATGGCCATGATTTTAAATGTGCTGAGGTGTCATTAAACCAACATTCCTTTCCTTTCCTATCACCACTGATTACACAATGTGTCGAGGTGTTGTTAAACAAACTCTCCATTCCTTTTCACACAGTAAAATCACAGAGATGAAAGAGATAGCTGAGTTATCAAAATTTCTTCAGATCCTTTTCGGATTCCTTTTGGAAATGGTTGTTTACAGGAATTGCTGACCAGACGCAAAGTCAGACCTATGTGTTTATAGTGTCTGCAGTTTGCCTAAGATAAAGTCCTTTCACCTAGGAGAAGTGGCACATTGATTTTAGTAAAACAACTCAAATATTTGTTAAACTCTGAGAATCTTTCACTTCAATCAGAGTAGCTGTGAGACATCGTAATGAAGTTTACTTTGGAAACAAAACTGGATGGAGGTGTCTGAGATAGAGACTCCAGTCAGTCCAACTTTATCCACTGGCATCTGTGATGTGGTGGTTAAACCATCAGACTTGAGGCTCATAGGATCTGGGGTTCAAATCCCAGTGTTTGCTTGGACAAAAAAGTTTCATTTGTTTAACACCACTAGACCACATTAATAAATCAATCATTGGCTATTGGCCGTTCTGACATATAGTCTTCAGAAGAAACCTGCTACATTGTTCCAATAGTAGCAAGGGATCTTTAACATGCTCTTTGTCAAAAAAGAAAGACATCTCTTTCACTAACCATTAACAATTAATAAATTAACTCCAGTCTTGGAAAGACAGCCTAGATAGCTGAGGTGTTCCCAGAACAACATGTTGGAACCTTAAATGGACTGAAGTTTGGAAATAAATATTAAACGAAATTAAGAACTTAGAAGCTACTTAACCATCAAATCAAATAGTTATGCAGGGTTGTTTGCTAACAAATAACTACGGTAAACAAGATAACAGAAAGTTAAAATGATAAATATAAGCTGAATTAAATATCAACAACACAATAAAATCACTTGGTTTATATTGCTTGTCAATTTTTACCACATTAGCCAATTCCATGGGAAGGTCAAACATTTAATTTAGCTGCATGATTTCCCTAGTCAATATAACAAAACTACTGGAAGAATTCTATATATGAGGAACATGACTGGAGTCAAATTTTATACGGTCTGGTTTTACATTATCTGACAGGTAAATCCTACAATAGATGGAATTCTCAGATAATTGTAATTGGCTTCCCAAGACAAGCATGTCTGGATGGCGAATGCATCAATTATTGGCAGCCCAAGCTGTACTGATGTCAGTACACACCCAAACTGGATGAAAATATCCAATATGTACATCCTTTTTAGATTTAAAAAAAAAAATCTCATATGGAATTAAGGTTCAAGCATGCTGTCCTGGGCACAATCCTTATATATGTGTCCAGGGGAAGGGTTAATGGTTGGTAAAAAAGAAGGGAAATGGAAAACATAACCAAAAGGGAAATGGAAAACATTTCATTTTAATTCCAAAACTTTAGGAAATGGCCATTTGTGTGTGTATGTGTATGTGTGCATACATGTGTGTGTGTGCATGTGTGTGTGTGTGTGTGTGTGTGTGTGTGTGTGTGTGTGTGTGTGTGTGTGTGTATGTGCGAGTGTGTGTGTTCATGTGGGCATGCCTGTGTGTATGTTTGATCTGTGCATTGATTCTTTGGACAATTTTCCTTTTCACTAAAGCATTATCAGAATGTGTTCTTCCATCACCTCCTGACAATTACAATCCACACTACAAGACCTGTAGATAATTCCAGTTTTAACACTCGGTGTCTATAGCAACAGTTTTTTTTCTTGCTATGACACAGTGTAATTTTCACCCCGAGTAGGTCTCACCATCAGCCCCAGATACCTGTCTTCACATCTGATGGAACAATTTGCAAATTATTGACAAGTATAATGGCACGAACAACTGCCATTTGTTACAAATTACTTGCAATACTAACAAAGTGCCTCCATTTTGAACTGTCTCGCAGCAATAAGGCACTGACTGGCAATAAGAATGCACACTAGCAATGATGAGTTCAGTATTGTTGAAATTAATCAGATGTGTTATTGAAGTCAGATATAGTATGATCATCTGGGTTTTTTAATGCTGTAATGTTCAAATGGTTACATAACACAATTGTTTTTAATACTGTAATTCTGGTATATCGACCAATTTACAAAGCCTATTTATGTCTTACAATGCTTAAACACCTGCGTTTAAGAAAGACAGGTTTTGTAAATTCGGCTCAATGTTTTTTCTTCTTCTTCTTCTCAAAATTAATAAGGTGTGTTAGTCAGTTTTAGAATTATGGTCTGCTTTTGTTTTTTATTCATGCTGTAATGTCAAAACCCATGTAAAAGCTTAGATAAAAAAAATTTAAAGCTGTAAATCTGGTATTGAAAATTGAAGTTTATCGAGACTTTTTAAAATTTTAATAAAATGTATTAATCAGCTACAGAATTTCGCATGGGATTTTCAACTAGAATTCTGCCTCAAGTGCTTTAGCCAAAATTTTGAAATATTGTTGATTCAATATTGCTGAGATTAATAAGATTTTCAGCAATGGGATGATGTTTTGGGGTTTTTTTTTCTTCTTGTTTTTGTCGACTGCTTTAATGTTAAAAACTGTAAGTGCAAAAACCAATTCTTATATTATATAATTAGTTGGTTTCATTTTATAAGGTGTTAGTAAGCAAGCTAGACTGATTTTGCAAAAATACATACACATAAACATATACAGAGAAAGAAAGAAGTGTTTTATTTAACGACGCACTCAACACATTTTATTTACGGTTATATGGCGTCAGACATATGGTTAAGGACCACACAGATTTTGAGAGAAAACCCGCTGTCGCCACTACATGGGCTACTCTTCCGATTAGCAGCAAGGGATCTTTTATTTGCGCTTCCCACAGGCAGGATAGCACAAACCATGGCCTTTGTTGAACCAGTTATGGATCACTGGTCGGTGCAAGTGGTTTACACCTACCCATTGAGCCTTGCGGAGCACTCACTCAGGGTTTGGAGTTGGTATCTGGATTAAAAATCCCATGCCTCGACTGGGATCCGAACCCAGTACCTACCAGCCTGTAGACCGATGGCCTGCCACGACGCCACCGAGGCCGGTCCATATACAGAGAGACCGACAGATAAATACACACATACATACACGCACACATAGACAGATACACACAGACACAGACACACAGACAGACACACAAACACGCACACACACACACACACGCACGTATACCGGTACTTACATAGTAACATGCTAGTTTCAGTCCGTGGAAACCATACAACATGCAATCCCATCATATTGATCAATAGTGTATTTTTCTAAGTTTAAAAAATGGCTACAGCTCTGTGAAATATTGAAGAAAAATATTGATTATGAGACTCTTAAGACTAGAAGAGTGAAGACATTTTATTCCAATATGACTATAATTAACATAGACTCATGCTACAAAAACTGAGAGTGGCAAATTTTAGACAAAAAAAATTGTCAGGGTTTTAAAAGTTTATATAAATAATTGATTTGCCTCTTCAGACTGATGTCTCAATTTGGGAAAAGAGGACTGAAAAACAACAACAACAACATGGTGATATATGCAAAGTGTTATTGGTATGCAAAGAGTTATTGGTATGCAAAATCCTTGGTGGTATGTGAAGACATTGTTGTCAAGCAGTTCTTATTTGCATGCAAAACCCTTATTAGTATGTAAAGTCCATAATGATGTTCAACATCCTTATTGCTATGCAAAGTTCTTATTTACAGGCAAAGGTTCTTGTTGGCATATAAAGTTCTTACTGGCATATATCAATAGAGTATTGCTGGTATGTGAGATCCTTACTTGCATGCAGTCCATATAAAAGTTACCTAGTCGTTTCAACCCGTGAAAATTAAGTTTAGTTAATCTATAAACCTGTAACACATTTGGATAAAGTTACAATTGAGTGAAATATGAGTCTGTGACTTTGAAATGGTGAAATATCCTCTAAAAATGACTAAAACTCGACTCCATAACTGTTACTTCTCAGATGCACGTGCATTTTTTTAAATATGAGAAATGCATTTTGTGATATTAAAAACACCAAGATGACCAAAAACACTTCGAATGTACGTAAACTGATAATCTAAACCATAAAATCTAAGTAAAGTATGATTTCAGTTGTCAAAAACAGCTATAATAGGCAAAGATGTGCCTTAGTGTTTAAAAACTAAGGTATGTCTATTTAAAGGTTCACCGGCCTCGGTGGCGTCGTGGTTAGGCCATCGGTCTACAGGCTGGTAGGTACTGGGTTCGGATCCCAGTCGAGGCATGGGATTTTTAATCCAGATACCGACTCCAAACCCTGAGTGAGTGCTCCACAAGGCTCAATGGGTAGGTGTAAACCACTTGCACCGACCAGTGATCCATAACTGGTTCAACAAAGGTCATGGTTTGTGCTATCCTGCCTGTGGGAAGCGCAAATAAAAGATCCCTTGCTGCTAATCGGAAGAGTAGCCCATGTAGTGGCGACAGCGGGTTTCCTCTCAAAATCTGTGTGGCCCTTAACCATATGTCTGACGCCATATAACCGTAAATAAAATGTGTTGAGTGCGTTGTTAAATAAAACATTTCTTTCTTTCTTTAAAGGTTCAACTAAGCAATTCATTTTAGTTCACCTTTACAAACTGGTTGGACTGTGTAATCAAACATCAATAAAACATTTTCATTTCCATCCCAATCAAAGGCAACAAGACCAGTAAACACATACAGCAAAACCTCACATAATAATCATCCTGGTTCTAAGACCACCTTTCAATAAATAACAGGGGCCTAATTCACTAAACTCTCACAACGTTGCGATCTCACAGTGCAATGCTAAAACACTTGCAAAAAGGATGCTTTGTTGTCTAGCAGAGCCTAAGAGACCATTTGTGAATTACGCCCCAGGATTTTAAATACCAGAATGTTTCTTTATTACGATACAGTAAAAATTATCTGGTATGAAGATCACCTTGCTATTACTGATTGTGACCATTAAAGTCAGACCTAATGATTGTTTTCAATACATTTTGACCCTAGCATTGCCTATCCTGCCACACAGATGATAACCAATAATGTGATGAAACCTTGCATCATTTTCCTCATAATGGTGTTAAAGCCAATTACATGTGCTGTTCAGACAACTAATTAAATAGTCTTATTTTTTGTCTAGCCGGGGGTATGAAGCTATAGTAGTTTTTTTTTTTACTAGCAACAAATTGAATTAGTACCACATGGTTTATTTCTACAATGTATAGCACACAATCTTTTTATTGTGCCACTTGCACATAAGAATACTTTAAAAACGCAGTTGAGTAATAACAGTTACATGTTTTCATGAAAGCGAATGACATATAATAATTTCATTTTGCTGAAACTTGGTTAACAGATACAATAAAAGTCTTCATTACCCCGTAGCTACAGACAGTCATGTGACTCAGAAGTCACATTCTCATATTTCATGGCTGTAGATACTTATGATCTCCAATACACTGTCATCCATCAAGATGGTTGTTACCTTTGTTGTGTAATAATCAATGAAATAGTGATACAGATGCAGAAATAACTCCGAAAAATGGCAGGTAAATGAAATACCTTTGTAGATGCCAATTTACTGTCATCACCAGTTAAGAAATTTTAAGACAATGTAGCTGACAACCTTGAAGGATAAAATACATGATAAACATGTACCCAAAATCAAACAATTATCATTATTAATGTTGTAATTCAGTATTAGGACCACCCCACTTTAAGAGCCATTTTACAAAGTCCCGCTGGTCATCCTATAAGTAGAGTTTCACTGTACCTGTATTGGCTCTCTAGTGTTAACACTGTAGAAATACAATTGAGCAACCACCACACAAATATATATTAATTCAGAACTATACACTATACTGCATATGACCCAGCTGAACACCTTGTAGGACAAGGATTGTACTGTTGAACCAGAAGATACAACCTAAGAGGACACCAAAATTACTGGTTACCACTTTCAAAAAGTGTCCATACTAGCTGACATCTTGATTTCAAAATGGCAGTCATTTAAAAGTATGAATAGTAGGATTTCATATATAATTAATTTTATACAATATGCAAACCTCTTTGTACTTGTAATGCAGGGGAGATACAAACTTCACATGTCCAACCATTGGTAAACATAAGAAACCCACATACCTTTGGTTGAGACCATCAGATTTCTGGCTACAATGTAACAGTTTGGTTTGTAGTTGAGTTCTAATAACAACAGCACTTACCTAAAAACAAAAAAAAGAAAGAAACATGAATAAATAACTAAAAGAAAAACATCTCAATATATTGATCCTAATAATAGCAATGAAGGTTCACTGTTCTTCGTCAAAATGTTGGTTCTTGTTAATACTGAAATTAAATACTATTAGGATAAGTTACATAGTACTTATTGGGCAACCACCAATAAACATCAAGTGTTCTGGGCAACTTAAGGCATGTTATGTTATCCAATGGACAGGACAGCATATACCAAGGACAAGATAACTTAAGTTGATTTACTAAGAGTTGAGACTATAGGAACTAAATCCTTTTACCACTAGACAACCCTGCAGGGATGTACCAATCGTTTTGTAAAATCAGTACAACACACAAGCTCGTATAATTAATAATCTCTCTATCTCATGGTCCATTCCTTGATATGTTGAGCTAGCTTCCATGTTTCAATGACCCTGAGAGCTATACCAGATGGAGCTACAGCTTCTGGTAGGGTCACCCAAGCTAGATTGGTCAAAGGGCAGAGTACAGGCTAGACTAATATGGATCACTGTGGGTCACCCAAGCTAGATTGGTCAAAGGGCAGAGTACAGGCTAGACTAATATGGATCACTGTGGGTCACCCAAGCTAGATTGGTCAAAGGGCAGAGTACAGGCTAGACTAATATGGATCACTGTGGGTCACCCAAGCTAGATTGGTCAAAGGGCAGAGTACAGGCTAGACTAATATGGATCACTGTGGGTCACCCAAGCTGGATTGGTCAAAGGGCAGAGTACAGGCTAGACTAATATGGATCATTGTGGGTCACACAAGCTGGATTGGTCAAAGGGCAAAGTACAGGCTAGACTAATATGGATCATTGTGGGTCACCCAAGCTGGATTGGTCAAATGGTAGAGGCTAGACTAATATGGATCACTATGGGTCACCCAAGCTGGATCGGTCAAAGGGCAGAGTACAGGCTAGACTAATATGGATCGCCGTGGGTCACCCAAGCTGGATTGGTCAAAGGGTAGAGGCTAGACTAATATGGATCACTGTTGGTCACCCAAGCTGGATTGTCAAAGGGTAGAGGCTAGACTAATATAGATCACTGTGGGACACCCAAGCTGCATTGGTCAAAGGGTAGAG
Source organism: Gigantopelta aegis (assembly GCF_016097555.1). Classification (NCBI taxonomy): domain Eukaryota; kingdom Metazoa; phylum Mollusca; class Gastropoda; order Neomphalida; family Peltospiridae; genus Gigantopelta; species Gigantopelta aegis. The sequence goes on along the minus strand of NC_054701.1, from coordinate 32,132,087 downwards.
GCTAGACTAATATGGATCACTGTGGGTCACCTAAGCTGGCTTGGTCAAAGGGTAGAGGCTAGACTAATATGGATCACTACCTAAGATGGATGAGCTGGGCCAAACTGCTTGTAAGGAGTCACCTAATTGTAGCTCAATGCACATTCATATATGTCAGACAATAATAGAAACTCAAAAAGATGATGCTCAACCACTGGAGATCCACCAAGTTTGAAGAGTGCTGGGCCCTATGTCTTGAAAAAATGCAAAACAAGCAACTACCAGGACCAGATGAAAGCTTGAAGGGCAAATGAACCTAGTACCTACTAGACTTAAACCCAGTGGCTTAAGCATTGTGCTATCAGAAGCCAATTGGGTCAATTAATCCTGGTGACATAGTGGTTAAGCCATTGACCTTAAGATTGGTGGGTGCCGAGCTCATATACCAGTACTGCCTCCAACTCAGACCAAGTTTTAATGACTTAAATGGGAGGTATAAGATTACTAAACCTGACTTCTCTTTCATTAACCACTAACCCACTGTCCTGGACAGACAGTCCAGATGGCAGAAATGTGTGCATAGGACACAGTGTTTGAACCTTAAGTGGATCAGGTGCTATGTAAGCATAAACATTACAGTTATAATGGTTGTTATCAACTGACAGAAATACTAAACCCGTGCTGAATAGTTCATACAGTGACTTAAATCAAGTCCTTCTACAATGTTTGAGCTTAAAACTACAACTTAAACTTAATAGCCAAGGGGTGGCAAGGATATTGTGCTTGAACCTTAAGGGGATATAAGCATGAATTTTTTATTTATTTTTTATATACATTTAAAGGAAAACGAAGCCAGTGAGGTCTAGTTATTTCAGCACTAATAAAATCATCTCTGCACCACGTCCCGGCCAGACGATCTACCAATCTCCCATTGTGATCATAAAACTCTTTAGCACATTGTTGTGACTAAAACAGATATCACACATTAGGAAATTACTTCTTCCATTTACAGAGCCTTTCACTTTTTCCTAACAGTTATTTCTGAAATGCCACGAATGGAAAAGAAAACAGAAAAATCTGCCGTCTGCTTCTCCATACACAAGGTGCGAGCATGGGGAGTCCTAATAGATATATTGATTCAATTTACCAAAATGCTTTTACCACAATGGGACACATTTTCTACATTTCTCTCCTTTCAACCAGATTTAATTTCATTTATTTTCAGAAAAAGCTTGTGAGTGGCAGCCATTTATAACAATATTCAGGAAAGATCCTCTACAATTGAAACTCTGTCACTTATGATAAACACCAAATTGCTTGGGTATGGCCAAGGAAGGGCTTAAGAAAATTACATCAGGTTAAGAAACTCTACTCTAGATGAAACCATTTGTTAAGGGCCTGATCACAAGAGGGGGCAGATACATGTATATATATTTAATATCCATAAAAGAACTTTGACATAAACAATGTAAGCATAGGTGAAGAGGCATAAAATAAAAAATTCTAACCTAGAAGGAAGAAAGGAATGTTTTATTTAACATGATGCCCAAAACATTTTATTTATGGTTATATGGTGTTGGACATTTGGTTAAAAGAGGAAACCCATTCCTTCCAATTAGCAGCAAGGGATCTTTTATATGCAGCATCCCACAGACAGGATAGTACATACCAGGGTCTTTGTTACACCAGCTATGGTGCACTGGCTAGAATGAAAAATTAGCCCAATTGGACCACCAACAGGGATCGATCCTAGACAGATCGTACACCAGGCGAGCACTTTACCACTGGGCTACAACCTGCTCCACATGGGGAAAAGTGTATGAGGTAATTGTTTTTATATATATATCTATCACCAACAAATTAAAATTAATGTTTGTATAGGGTAAAAGATAAGGCATAAAAATAATTCGGTTTTCCCCTTCAGTGCCAAGTTCTATGTATGGGAGGGTTTCTTAAAAGATCCCTAGCTGCTTTTACAGTAGAAGTAGCCTATGTGATGTGATCATGTTCTGTCTCTTTCTCTCGCTCAAGCAACTAGGTGCAGGATTTAGCTCAGTCGGTTGAGTGCTCACTTGAGGTGTTTACGTCGCAGGATCGAACCACCTTTGTGGATTCATTCAACTAACTGGCTTTTTTCTCGTTCCAACCGCAACTGGTCAAAGGCCATGGTATGTGCTTTCCTGTCTGTGGAAAAATGCATATAAAAGATTCCTTGCTGCTTTAGTAAAATTGTAGTGGGCTTCCTCTGATGACTACGAGTCAGAATTACCAACTGTTTGAAATCCAATAGCCAATGATTAATTAATCAATGTGCTCTAGTGGTGTTGTTAAACAAACCAAACTTCTTTTCAACCAACTGTTGAAATAACCATATGCTAGACACCAAATAGTTGCAGTTTAAAATGTGCTGAGATGTTGTTAAACATCACTTTCTCTTTCCATTCACCCCTTCCGCTCCCCCACGAATTCTGGAACTACCCTCAACAAGTGAGCTGTTGGGTTTTGTTGTTCTGCATACTCTCGTATTTCATTACAGTATATTTGTGCCCTAAGTACAATGGACTTCAAAGTAAATGAGATAAATTTGATACCTACAATAACTTGTTAGCCTCCAGCCAGCACTAAGCCTAACCAGACCCAGTCTCATTGTGCTGTGATTGAACAAACACCGATTGCAGTATCGCTTCACCTTGTCCGGCAGTAATGCTATAGAGTACGATGGGCGTGTTCGAAACCCTAGTGGTATATGGGCACGTTAAACTAGTTATCATCATCATCATCATCATCACAATTTATCTCAGTGGTAAAGTTCACCAGAGGTGCAAGGGGTAATGAGATCAATCCCCACCAAGTAAAAGTAGGATTCCATATGGTATGGCAAACGTATGCATCAAACTTATGTTTTATGAGGGGATCTAATTAGTTAAAAACAGATTTGTATTTCTTATGTCAAGACATTTAAGTGTTTTCTTATATAGTTGGCGTGGAATTTAGCTGAGTCGGTTGAGTGCTCACCTGAGGTGCTTGTGTCACAGGATCAAACCACCTCAGTGGATCCATTCAACTGATTGGGTTTTTTCTCGTTCCAACCAATACACCACAACTGGTCAAAGGCTGTGGTATGTGCTTTCCTGTCTGTGGGAAAGAACATACAAATGATCCCTTGTTGCATTAGGAAACATGTAGCAGGTTTCCTCTAAAGACTACGAATCAGAATTACCAAATGTTTGACATCCAATAACTGATGATTAATTGATCAATGTGCTCTAGTGATGTCATTAAACAAAACAAACTTTCACTTTAACTTTTATAGTTGTTGATGCAGAAAGTTCAATCGGACCCTGTAGTGATTCCTATCAAACAAGTGAAAGAACTGCATGGTTATGTCATCAAAGTAATGTCATCATACAGACAAAGAAACAAGTACTGGCTTCTTTGGAATCTTTGCTGCCACTAATTACAACATGACCTTTGCTATAGTCTTATGACCATGGTACAAGACCTCTGAGTAATTGCAACATGACCATTGTTAGACATACTTCATGATAAAATATTAAAAGTTAAACTTTGTCAGACATATAAAAGTTAGAACGCACTGATTAAACAATCATCGTGGACAAACATTTGGTAATTGCAATACAGTCTTCAGAGAAAACCTGCTACATTTTTTCATTAGAAGCAAGGGATCTATTATATGCACTATTCCTACAGGACAGCACATACCACAGCCTTTCATTAATCAGTAATGGGGCACTGGTTGGGATGGGAAAAAGTAATGGGAAAATGGAAAATGAGGAGCACCTCAGGAATACTGGGTAATTGCAATATGACCACTGTCAGACATACTCCTTGTTATAGTACTATGACAATGGTACAAGAACACTGGGTAATTGCAATATGACCATTGTCAGAAATACTCCATACTATGACAATGGGATCAGCACAAAACATTTCTCAGTGGCATATACGGTAGTGGTTAATCTACTGGAGTTTGCTTCTTAGTATTGGCTTCCATTCATAATCAGTTTTAATGGATCAAGGTTTAAGGCCTTTTACCTTTTTAAAAAAGCCTCATCCAATATTCTGTATTCTACTAATTAACTATTAAGAGTTATCAATAGCCCAGAGTATTGGAAAGATGCATCAAAATTATTTCCCTAACCCTTAAATAAAATTTAAAAAATTGCTGTATAATTTTGTAAATATTTTTCTATCCCAGACCCAGCTACTGACTATGCCAGAGACTGGAACTTGGATGGATATGCCTGAACCTTAATGAATATATGCATGATCATATTATCTCACTAATCACCATTTCCTTTCCTGAACACACAGAGGAAGTGCCAAAATACAGTATCTTATAAACATTATACTGTAAATCATGAAATTAATGCGAGCAAGTAATTAATGCGAAAAATGTGGCGAAGACATCGACGCAATAATAACTTGATGCATTTTGTTTAGTCTCATTCCCAATACAAAAAATTTGCAGGATTTTACTATAATACTTCTAAATAAAATAAAACTTTTATAATATAAAGATGAAACAAAATACAAAAACAATTTTTGTTAAATGTCGTTTTGTGAATACTTCAAGAATCTTTCTTTCGTTTCGATGTTGCCATTCTATTTTCACTTTCCTGGAATATCATAGCGGTTATATAATACAGTGATGTTCCAAATGTTTTGTTTTTAAAAAGTTAATTTTGCGATGTGAGTATTTTTCAAATTTTCTTACACTTCTGGATTACTGTATACATTTAAACTGTTTTGAACATTTGTAAAATTATCATCAACAAATTTTATTACTAAATATATTCCTTTAAAAATGAAACAGTAGAAAATTATATAACCGCAACCAACAATCCGTGCATATTTCTTCAAACCATTTGGCTCGACTCTAGACATGGCATTTTAAGTTAGACTGGTCGCAAGTTGTCGCTGTTGCAATATATCGCATTTGTTAACGTCTATTCCTGTGCTGCGCATCAAATGTATAAAATCAGTCTAAAATATTTGTTAGAATAATACGTCTGCGTTCGTGTGAAATATTGTGACCTGCAATAGCGAATCGTTTACATTTTATTCCTACTGGTGGATTAATTAGAAGCAATCACCACACAAAAGTGCGAGGCATACCCTTAACAATAAGGTGTAGTTATACTAATTACACTACTTTAAGTAATTAGGGCTTCCTGGTCGACCTACCATGCGATTAGCTTCAGATTATGTAGTAGCTGTCAAAACAACTACTGACTTCTTTTAAGATGAAATATGAAGCACAAACAATATAATAAGAACACAACTGTGTTTTTTATGTGATGTGGACTTTTGCCCGACGCATTAATAAAAATATGCATTTTTGTTCACTCATGTGCGGACGCAATAATATCATGACGCATTAATTTCATGATTTACAGTATATAAATCATATTAAAAATAGATTTTAGTTCATAACTGTTTTACATTACATGGTTGCCAACAATAATGGCATTTAAAAAGTGAAAAAAGTACTAAAAGCACATTAACAAAAATATAGTTTTTTTTAATCTGTAAATTATTTTTTGTCTATCACTTTTAAAAACAATTTACTCTTCAATCTCCAGGCAATATTCAAAGGGAAAGTAAACCTATAAATCTATAAATGTTTTATTTCTTTAATCTTTAAACAAAAAGCCTACAGCTATATCTATAGTAATTCCACCATTATATGTAACAAACCAGAGGGAAAAAAAGTTTCAAACCTATTTCAAACAGTCCTAAGAACTTAGCTAAATGATGAAGAAATGAAAATTGAAATAGTCAGATTCACGTGAGCATGGGTTCCCAAGACAGAAAACATAGATGAAGAGAGCCATTAATCATTATCAGGACTTTTATTTGTCTCCAACCTCTGATTAAACCAAAGACCAAGAAGAAAAAAAAATCCCATTTCCTTGAAAGTACATTTACCACTTGTTGGCGTAGTAACACAACTCTCGAGTAATTTGTCTGTAACCACGGCCACGAGAGACAATGTGAGGTTTTTTAAATTAAATGAAACCTTTCATTTCCACCTCCCAACTGCAATCAGAGAAAGAGAGAGAGAGAGACAGAGAGCGAGAGTCAGTGAGGATTCCCCGCCGTGGCTTACTTGCCATAGTGGTTGTTTTTCACGTTTTATGTCATCCTAATGGCAAATGGAGAGCCGTGTTTTTATACACGATGCGTCAATATTGCTGATGACAACACATCACTACCGATGCGAGAGGAGACCTGATATAACATACTGCGTGACAGTTATGAGATACCAAAAGATTCGCATTTTGTTGGGGTTTTTTATTTTTTATTTTTTTTAGTTGAATATCTGTAAAAGGCAGAGATATTTAATTAAATTGGATGAGATTTTCCTTCAGTTCTGTATCTGTATGGAAAAAAAACACCCCACCCAAAAAACACTAATGATTTTTGTCATATGGCAAATGGGAATCTAAAGAAAAGGTAATGTAAATTGAACACACAAAGTAGATCTCAGACATTGATCAGGGCAGTACTTAGAAAAGGAGGAAGTTAAAGTTTGTTTTATTAATCATTGGCTGCTGGGTGTCAAACATTTGGTAATTCTGACATATACGGTAGTCTTAGAGGAAACCTGCTTCATTTTCCAATTCACAGAAGGATTTTTCATGTACACTTTTCAAAAAGCAGTAGAACACATACCACAGCCTTTGATATACCATGAGGTACTCTGTGTGATGATGTATATAAAAGATCCCTTAATTGTTACCAAAAGAAAAATGTGACAGGTTTCCTCTCTAAGACTAAACATCAAAATACCCAATATTCAATAGCCGCTGATTAATAAATCAATTTACTCTAGTAGTGTCATTAAACAAAACCAACTTTAACTTTCTTTCAGCAGATCTTTAAACTTGGGTTTGTTGTCACGAAACCATATGTATTAAAGAAACTGTTCAAAGTTTGCTCCTATTAAAAGATGTGTTTCTGAATACTACAGCTATTTTAATGACTAAAATAACAAATGTAAGGGGAGAGAATTCAGTGTTAAGTTTAGACCAGTAATACCATAAAGGGATTCTTATCAAGACCAAGTCTGTACATAATTGACAGAGATATTATAGAGAATAAAAAATTATTTTTCATAACAACCATCCCAGCCCCACCACCATCCACAACTTAAAAGCAATTAGTATTACTGATTTAGTCATATGGAAACTGAATTAATGAATAAATGTTTAATAAAAACAAAAATATGTCCGCTATAGGGTGTCAAACAGTGGTAAAAAAAAAAAAAAAAAACCTCCATGATTTTTATGATTAACATCAAAATAAAATTAAAAAAAGTGTAAAGAATTGTGCAAAGTATAAATATCTCAAGTATATTAAAATGACAATCTGAAGCAAATGAAAAGTAAACAGCAGATACAACATCTAACCCATGCACCATTTAAAATTTATTATTTGACTGACACCAAAAAGACCAGTTTTTGTTGACAACTGGAATGTATGACCTTTACTGACAAAGAGTGATTAAAACGTTTTTATACAAAAACAAGACTACAACTCATACAAGTCCTGAGAATAATGAAAATGTTTTAACAATCCTCATTTGTGACCAATGAAAAAAACTGTTACAGATGATTGAAAGGCAAACAACATTATTGGCTCCTGGCAGGGTCAAAGAGGTCGTAGTGTCGGACATTGACGGATGGGAGTGATCCACCCCTTGTTACCGGGAACCAAACACTTGATCCTTCAGGCAGCAATCAACTGGGCGACACAATACCATTTTAATGGCTGCTACTCAGATGTCACAATCAATTCATATTACACATATTCCTGTTCTGACAAGCTTTAATTTCATTGCTGATGGTCTCGCACCAGATATAAAAAAAACTGTTCATCTGTTTTAAAATTCATCTAACACGTTATAATGAAGTGAGGGAATTTTAGTTAAACTGACAGCAGCAATGAGATGAGATCTGAATATTTTTTAAAAACCTCATGTCATCTTGACCTTTAAAACTAGTCAACTCTCCTGTGAATGCCATCTTACACAAGAAGCACCTACATATTAAGGACACTAATTAATACTTGTTAAGTATTTATCATGTACATAAGTAGAGCTGGGCTTCTGCAGAATCTACAGAAAAACAGGTGAGCCTTAACTCGGGCATGTATGTAAAGCCAAGTATATCGAAAAATACCACTCAGCATCAGTATCGGTATTGTGTCAGTACTGATTACCATATTGATACCAAGAAAGATCACCACAAAAAATACCAGCACCAAACCTGAAATTTCAATACCACCCAGCTCTATACATAAATTAAACTTTGTTTTGTTTAACAATACCACTAAACCAAATTGATTAATTAATCATCAGCTAATGAATATCAAACATTTGGTATTTCTGAAACGTGTATATATAGTCTTCAAAGGAAATCCACTAGATTTTTCCATTATTATCAAGAGATCTTTTATATGCACTTTTCCCACAGACAGGACAGCACATACCACAATGTGATACACCCATCACGGAGCACTGGTTGCTTTAACCTACATAAAGCCGACCGTTTCAGAAAGAACACATTAGATTGATGAGATGTCTTTTGGAGACGTGTTAGTCTTTAAGCACTCTGAGGATACAATTTATCATATCTACCTTGATTGTTAAGACTAGTTAAGAATACTTTTAAGGAGTAGCCTGTGTGGTAGATGTGTACTTTCCTCTCTCATTCAAATTCTCTTTCGACTAAGTGTTGAAATCACTATAGTATGTTCAGTACCAAATAGCCATTGTTTAAAATGTGCTGAGGTGCTGTTAAACAAACATTCCTTTCCTTTTAACCTGTATATAAATGCTACAATCAACAGTGACTCTCATAAACAATTTTGGTGGTAAGTATTTTAAGGATATATAATCTGCCATGTTAATTTGACATGTTTTGTTCACAATATCTGTGGCCATCAGATTACACCAACAGTTAAACATCTGTACTTAGTGTGTTCAGTGTCTGTCAACAGATTTTGTTTCAAGGTACATACAGAGTCTGGTTGCAGAATTAATCAATAATGGATGCTATTAACTCAGCATGTTTGCAGTATTATATGTTGAAACTCGATAGTAATTAGTCAAACCAAATGCACACAGATTTGCTGACATTTGATGACAATGAAAGGTCAAGGATTTGTGCAGTCCTCATCAGTCTTTGACTAAAGGGAATCACAGAATTATCAGACTTGTTGCTTTTTAATTTGTAATTATGGCTACACTATTGTTGAAACTAAGGCTGGGAAATAATCTCTACCCACACACCACCTTGTAAGCATAGCATATTCTTCTGTTCATCCATCTGTTTAGATTTGTCAACATTTTAAGACCAGATTTACAAAGCCTGTTTTTCTTAAAGCATTTAAATTGTAGTTACATACATGTAAGTCGAAAACAACCTTCATAAACTAATTTTTAAAGACCCCACAAAGACAGTTTAAAAAAAAGAAAAAAAAAGGAATGTGTCTTGACCGCTTAGAGAATTAATGGGAAGAGCACCAACAGAATGGGTAAAAAGACTAAGCAGCATGCCCTGCCTGACACCAACACAACCTGTAATTAGGATCCACTACAATCATTGCATGTCATCATCTCACGCTACCGGAGAAGCACCGGGTATTTTGTTCATCAACCCTGACCCGAGTCAACAGGCATAAATTATCTGTGCATCTCACACGGACAACAAACAAAGTCTTACCTCGGCTGACCATCTCTCCATGGCGATGCCAAAACAACCACCACGATCAATGGCAGTGGCGACAAAGCTATTTTATCTTGTGTGTAGTGGCAACAATGGCAAATTAGAGGATGTGAGTGCAGGAACGCACACCTCACACAGGTGATCGTATTGATTTACCTGGCCAGTCTTTGATTTTACCTAACAACTGATTACCTGACATTACTAATGCATGTTGGCGGCTCCAGTGTCACTTACGGCTCTTCTACACAAATGATCACACTGTGGTGACAATGGAAGCAAAATGTGTTAAAATATGCAAGTACAGGACTGCAACAAGTATCTCCTAGAATCTGTTCTGTACAGATATTTTTTTTCACCAGGGATGATCAAAATTAAAGGACAGGTGGTCAACATGACCGTGAATATTTACCAGAAATATAATTTTAGACATACGTAAACATATATACCCTTTGGACTCTGTCTTTTACAGACATACAATTGTGGATATACCAACAGTTAACTAATATCTTGTGTGTCTTGTACAGTAATACAATTCTGGACAGTTTTGTTCTTTTTACTAAAATGATGCATATTTTACCACAGTGTACAAGGACAAGCAGAAGTAAAAGGGATAGTTAAATAAATCAACAATTTGTATAATTATACAATATCATTTAAAAACAAAATTTGATGATGTAAACAATTCACAAGATAACAACCTCACCACTAATAAACGATATGAGACTTAATACATGACTGGATCAGAATACGGCATTCCTTAACAAATCATGAATGGAATATATCTGGCCACAGTCCTGCTAAATTGCTCTCACATGCCAACAACAATTTGTCCTTAAATAGTACCTATGATGCAGTGCCTGTCTGGTTGAATTTTCAAACAAGAAACCCAGAGCCCCCAGCACGGTATCAATATACTAAAACGTGCGATCCTAACTCCCATTATCAGAATGTGATTAAAGAGAAATTATGTCCTTCGGGGCTGGCCGCCCGGGAATGGATGACCATTATCAAATTAACAACCTTCAAAATTTATATATCACATCCATTGTATATTGTCATATATCAATGTCGGCAAATTGAACCTGGTCTCTCTTTTAATGCTTGGCTGGGCCTTTCCATGAGATTAATTACAGTACATAGCCTGGCAAACGATGGGTTGCATATGGCAACAAATGCGGTTTTGAGAGAAAGGAGCCGGTAATTTATGTGTATCAGCGGGATAATGATGTTACACAAGGTATTAACCCCTTGGGTTAAGACCAGCGCATAAACAAGGATTCCTCCAAGTTGATTGGATCACCTTTCTAAATTACAAGTGGTGTCGTGGGGCTTTACTTTGTCAACTCATTTTACTGTGTAAATGCACCTTTCATAATATAATAGTTTATTCAACAGATGATTTACACCAATTTTAGTGTCGGCATGTTATTTATTTTTTTAAACTTTTTTCTTTTTTAATCAATGCTTGGTGGGGGTTTTAATGCTATTATCCATAGTACATTCATGTGCTTTAGTGGTGTCGTTAAACAAAAAACAAACCTGAAATGTCAAATTTAAACTTTATTTTGTTTCAACAACACTAGAAATCATTGATTAATTATAATCATTGGCTATTGGATGTCAAACATTTGGTAATTTGCACACTCACCACATTTTTCCATTAAAAATAAAGGAGTTTGTATATGCACTTTGCCACAGACATGATAGCACATACCAGAGCCTTTGCTATACAAGTCATAGTGCAATGGTTGGGATGGAAAAAACTCAGTTACAGAGCAGATCTACTGAGATAGTTTGATCCTATGACCCTAGCACCTAAGGCAAGTGCTCTACCTACTAAAGCACTATATCTGTCAGCTGTCGGTTCAAATCCTCAATCTGAATACACAAATAAAGTTTAAACTTCACTGTTCACAACTGTTGATTCTTGAAAAATAATCTAGTGAGAACATCATTGTGATGTCACAGGAATGTATTACTGTTAAATGAATAAATAAATGGGGGGGGGGGGAATAATTAAGTCATTAGTGAGCACGCATAACAAAATCTATGTAAGTACTAAATACAGCATGGGTATACAATAACTGTTTTAAACAAAATTTCCACAACAACATTTAGCGTCACTATATAACAAGGTCCATCTGAGACCTGTGGATGTCTTCAATCAATTTCTAATGTTAAAACATGGTCACAAGTGGCAATATTCCTGGCCTGTTTTTAATAACAGTGCAATCGATGGGTCTCAAATAACAGTAATTGCGGGAAAGACACGGACTGATTTATCTTTCAAATTTATTACTTCTATGTCCTTTAACTTTCATTTATACTCCTTTCCATTTGTCAGAAAACAATCTACATGTGACAGATGTATTTTGGGGAGTTCATGGAAAATTAAACCAGATCATGCCAATACACTGGGATAATTTGTTCTCCGGCAGCCCAATGGACTCCAGACTCCTCGTTTCACACTGCTTGGCCAGACAAAATACATTCATCAACATGCTCTTTGCCCAGTGTTTCTGTAACGAAATCCAATTCTACGGATCAACAATTGTTTGTACGTTTTTTTAGTCAAAGTTAACAACTTGCCTCAGCAAAAATATTAAACGTGTTTGTTGAGAATTCTTAAAGTTAAATAGTCACTAAAAATATTATCAGATTATCAATGTGAAACGAAATGCAAAATAATGTTAATATTATGTCTTGGCCATAAGTAGTAAAAATTAAACCCACATCAAGAGATATATGGATTATGAATTAAAAAAAAAAAAATCAAGGAATCTTTGTTTACTTACATCCGAGCACATTTCAAAACTATAGCAATTTACTGTGATATGTGGTGTAGACAGTGAGAGAAGATACACGATAATACCAACTCCTACCAAACTGTTTATATCACCTAGGATCTTTCATATTCACTTTTCAAAACAGCAGGGGGCAGGATTTAGCTCAGTCGGTTGAATGCTCGCTTGAGGTGCTTGCGTCGCAGGATTGAACCACCTCAGTGGATCCATTCAGCTGATTGTGTTTTTTCTCATTCCAACCAGTGCACCACAACTGGACAACGGTCGTGGTATGTGTTTTCCTGTCTGTGGGAAAGTGCTTATAAAAGATCCTTTGCTGTATTACAAAACATGTAGCGGGTTTTCTCTGATGACTATGAGTCAGAATTAGTACAATTACCAAATGTTTGACATCCAATAGCTGATGATTAATTAATCGATGTGCTCTAGTTAAAGAAAACAAACTTCCTATCTTTTTTTCAAAACAGGGGTGGGATGTAGTCCAGTGGTAAAGCGTTCGCTTGATATGCAGTCGGTATAGTATTGATCCCTGTCAGTGCACCACGACTGGTATATCAAAGGCTGTGGTATGTGTTATCCTGTCTGTGGGAAGGTGCATATAAAAGATCCCTTGCTGCTAATCGAAAAGAGTAGCCCATGAAGTGGCGACAGCGGGTTTCCTCTCTCAATATCTGTGTGGTCCTTAACCATATGTCCGACACCATATAACCATAAATAAAATGTGTTGAGTGCGTCGTTAAATAAAACATTTCCTTTCCTTTCCTTTTCAAAACAGGCAAGACAGCACATACAATGGCCTTTAATGTATAGTGATGGAGCTCTGGTAATGTTTTGTAAGTGGTTGAAATCTGTGACTCACATGGACAACACAATAGTTGTGTAAATCATCTCATAATATAAAACTTACGAATGACCAATAAATAATTTCTTAAAAATGATTTCATTTTCCCTTCAATACCGTTAGACATATACCTTGTGCAATACAAACATTGGAACCTTTCCTGCAAGTATACATAAAATTCTCATTCCAGCCAGTGCACGACAACTAGTATATCAAAGGCCTTGGTGTGTGCTATCCTCTCTATGAAATGGTGCATATAAAAGATCACTTCATAAAAATGGACAAATATAACAGATTTCTTCTCTAAATGTCGGAAGGAAGAAAATGTTTTATTTAATGATATGTCAGAATTACCAAATGTCTGACATCCAATGTGTTGTAGGGGGCGAGACACAGCCCAGTGGTAAAGCACTTGCGTGATGTGTGGTTGGTTTAAGATCGATCCCCATTGGTGGACCCACTGGGCTATTTCTCATTCCAGTCAGTGCACCATGACTGCTATATCAAAGGCCATGGTATGTGCTATCCTGTCTGTGGGATGGTGCATATAAAAGATCCCTTGCGCATTAAGAAAAATATAGCGAGTTTTCTCTGATGACTACATGTCAGAATTACCATATGCTTGACATCCAATAGCTGATGATTAATTAATCAATGTGCTCCAGTGGTGTCATTAAATAAAACAGACAAATTTCCAATGTGCTCTAGTGTACATAAAAGACCCCATGCAGTAACAGTAAATCCATATGGTGGCAACAGGTTTTCTCTCCCAACAGCAAATTCACATCTGGCCTCAGATTACAGTTATCTTCCCATTTGGTTGTCCAAAATCCGGAAGTTTCACCGCGCAAGTAGTCTGCTGTTTGACTGTGATTATTTCATGGCAGACAGCTATGAAGTGGCAACTGTTTGACTGAAGTGACAGGGGATAGCATGTAGTTTGTAAACATGTGTAACTTGTTGACATTGAAGACTTGTTTGTGGTAATTCCGGCCCATGCAAAAGTAGTGCTTTTTGTGTAAAATGGGTGTACTCCGGCCTGGTTTAGAGGGTGTGTCTGTTTAAACCAATATGCTGGGAGAAAGAGCTGGACAACAAGGGTTGTCCTTTTCAGGGTGTGTGTCCCCCATGCAGGCAAAGGTACATACAAAACTTCACGGGCCTGCTGATATTAATAAAAATGTTATAGCCACTAAGGCTATATAGAAACATATAGCGAAATTAATTGTGGTCTGAGGCCATCTGTCCTAGGCAGCTAGCACAAACACTATACATGCAGCCCAATCACATGGGCCATGCTTGAACTTTAATTAAAAACTGATGAATCAGCTGTTTAATGACAACCTAACACCCCAAAAATATATATACTGGGTGTCACACAAAGTGGACCTTAATTAGAGTCATGAGCACAAAGATAAGTTACATTGTCACGATTAACATGAAAAATTACTTATCACAGCATCATTTCCATCCACTTTCAATACACTTACATCTTGCAAATTAATCCCTTGAGATGATGACGATGATGCTAAGTATGCGTTTTTATTCTCATGTAGATACTTGGTTACAGATCCCATCTCTGCGAAGGCCATCCCTATGGAGTCTGACGCCATAGCATTAATCATTTTATTTCAAAATGATTACTCTATTGTGCTGTTATGAGCATGAATATTTATCATTCCCTTCATAAATAGCAGTAATTACCAATGTGATTAATAGATCTGTATCTTTGATTTTTATATGGCAGCTCTATATAGTTTAAATGTTAAAACTAGAAATATGTTTTAGATTAAAAAATGGCAATGATTAATGATAAGGAAGAATAATTAGTACATTTTAAATTAGTTATTTTGTGTGTAACATATGCTTATTTCGACACTGTCAATAACGAAAGTTAAAAGTTTGTTTTGTTTTACAAAAGCACCAGACCAATTTATTAACCAGTGGCTAATGGATGTTAAACATTTGTTAATTCTGACACATAGTTTTAGATGACACCCACTTCATTTTTCATTAGCAGAGAGAGATCTTTTGCCAGAGACAGGACAGCACACACCACAGCCTTTAATATACCAGTTGTGTGGCACTGTTTGGAAAAAAAGAAAAACAATTTCTGCTGCCACCACCCTAGCTACACATAAAAAAGACAGCAATAGATATTTTAATATTTCGTACACAGCACAGTACATACCATAACATTTGATATACTAGTTACAAGGCAGTGCATAGGGAGGTGCCAAACAGTGAGGGGGGGGGGCACACTTTTATATTTACACACATTTACACTATTATAAAGTAAACATAAAGTAAACTATCTGAAAAGTGTGGGGGGGAGGGGTGCGCACATTCCCCCCCCCCCCCCATTTCCTACGCCAGTGCAAGCCATTAATTGGAATGGAGAAAAACCCATATGTATATATGACCTTGCACATAATACAGGAAAGTAATTTACCACTGGGCTACATCTCACCCCCATCAGAGAAGCCTGTCAGTATCAAGCATATTTAAAAACACAGTATTTTAAAATGTAATTTGTCACTTGGATAAACATTTTAGGAAAGGATCCATGGAATGCTAGGTATAATTAAATGCATACAACAAAGACTCACTACTATACTGTATTAAAAAATATTTCTGCAAACATACAAAAAAACCCAGCAAAATTGTAAACGCTAACATTGAGTACCATTCAAACATAATCCATTAAAAAAGTATAACTTCTTTATAAAAAAAAAAAAAAAAAAAAAAAAAAAATTAAATTTTCCCTTTCTTCAACTCTCAACATAAAAACACAATTCAATAATAAAACATGTAAAAAAAACCCACCCTCTAGTTACCTTTCTCTCGCGCCATAACAACCACCTGCAACTGTTGTAATCACTGCGCTATGTCGCACCTGTCACACTGCACTATGATGTTACAGACTCACAGCATACAAGACAATACCGGATTCCTTCCGCTAGCCCAAGTCTATCTCCCGCTGTGATAGATAAACCCAATACACGGACAACACACGCACTAACACTGGAGGAGTAGCAATGCCATGTGGGTTCACAATAATTTATCATTAATACATTTCACCAACCAGTCAGACAACAGTTGCAACCAAACAGGAGGTGTTGTATCCACAGAAACTGCTCGGCCATCACTTGTAATTAACGGTGTTTTGTGTAAAAAATGTTTACAACACATTTATATTTTATATCAGTAGTAGTAGTAGGCCTATATTCATAGTTTTAATAGTATTAGATGGAGACAGCATGTTTGTATTAGTACTAGGAGGACTAATTCTAGAAATACTAATAAAGGTTTTTTTTCATATGCACAGGATTTAATTTCTTTATTTTATAATGACCTGTGTACAGTATTGACAGAAACTAACCTCTGTACTAAACCAGTTAATGCAATAAACATGCAATGCATATTAAGTGCAAAAAGTAGGGTTTTTCTTCCTTTTTCTTTTTTTTCCCCCAAGAAATCTGTTTAACATTTTTATGTCTCAAAGGTAGTCCATCAATCAATTGTAATAAATATGTTTCTCATTTAATGCAATGAACATATTGTTATGAATTGGATTTAAATTTGTTTTTATTGTACAGTTCTTTAATTCTAACTATGATTTGTGTTGAGACAGATGCATGGATGAATGGATGAATAAATGAATTGATAAATTGATGGATGGATGGATGGGTGGATGGGTGGATGGATGGATGGGTGGATGGATAAATGGATGGATGGATGGGTGGATGGGTGGGTGGATGGGTGGATGGATGGATGGATGGATGGATGAATGAATGGATGGATGGATGGATGGATGGGTGGATGGATGGATGGGTAGGTGGATGGATGGATGGATGGATGGATGGATGGATGGATGGATGGATGGATAAATGGATGGATAAATGGATGGATGGATAAATGGGTGTATGGGTGGGTGCTTGGGTAGATTGGCAGATAGATGGATGGACAAATGGATGGATAGGGGCAAGCGGGTGGTTGTTTGGGTGGGTGGATGGATGGATGGACAGATGGATGGATTAATGGATGGAAGGAGGCAAATCAATGGTTGTTTGGGTGGGCGGAAGGACAGATAGATGGACAGACGGATGGGCAGATGGATACTACAAGTCATGAAATAACAAATTCAAATTTTATTGAAAATGAGATAAATAAGGGAAAAGGAACTTGGTTCCACCAAGAGGAATCGATTCTATGACTGAACAGACCTCAGGGCAAGCACTGCAGCACTGAGTTACATTGCACGCGTGAATGAGTCAGAGACAAAAGCGTGTAAGTAATGAATCAGACAGATAAGTAAGTCACTGGACCAGAAGAAAACAGACGTAATGAATGCCCGGCCGTGAACTAAATTAGAAAATAAATACCCAGAACACTTGCTGAACCAGATATCAAACGGTGAGATAAAAGGGTACATGGACTGCAATGGGTGAATGAAGGGATGGAGGAATAAATGGATGAATGGATGGATGGAAGGAGCTGGATGGATAGAGGGATGGAGGGAAGAAGGGAGAGAAGGAAGGAAGAAAGGAAATGTTTTATTTAACGACACACTCAACACATTTTATTTATGGTTATATGCATCAGACATATGGTTAAGGACCACACAGATATTGAGGGAGGAAACCGCTGGGCTACTCTTTTCGATAAACAGCAAGGGATCTTTTATATGTACTATCCCACAGACAGGGTAGTACATACCACGGCCTTTGATATACCAGTCGTGGTGCACTGATTAGAACAAAAAATATCCCAATGGGCCCAGCGACGGGGATCGATCCCACATCGACCGAGCGCTGTACCACTGGGCCGAGAAAGTTAGGAGGAGGATGGAAGAAGAAAAATATAGATGGATAGATGCATGGATAGATGTATGGATAGATGGATGGATGGATGGATGGATGGATGGATGGATGGACGGACGGACGGACGGACAAAGTGGTTTGGATGGATGGGATGGATGGGTAGATAGATGGAAAAAGAAAGTTTGTTTTGGTTAATGACACGACTGGAGTACATTGATTTTTTTAATCATCAGTTATTGGATGTTAAACATTTTGGTAATTCTGACATATAGAGAGGAAACCTGCTACATTTTTCTATTAGTAGCAAGAGATCTTGTATATGCACCATTCCACACAGGATAGCACATACCACAGCCTTTGATCTACCATGGTGCACTGGCTGCAATGAGAAATAGCCCAATGGGCCCACTGACAGGGATCTGACCGCATATCAGGCGAGCACTTTACCACTGAGCTAGGTCCCGCCCCCCTCCACCACAGGTAGATAGATGGATAAATCAATAAGTGAATAAATAAATGGAGATGGAACATACTGGATGGATATATAGATGAATTAAAAGTGAATGAGTAAAATGATTGAGGGTCAGACAGACAGACACACAGAGAGACAGACACACACAGACAGACACACAGAGAGACAGACACACACAGACAGACACACAGAGAGACAGACACACACAGACAGACACACAGACACACAGACACACAGAGACAGACACACAGAGAGACAGACACACACAGACAGGCAGACACACAGAGAGACAGACACACACAGACAGACTAAAAGATTGGTGAATGGACAGAAGACGACTGCATAGTAACAAACAGCTCTGAAAGATAAGTGAAGACGAGGTGACGAGAAAACAAATGAATGCTAGGAAAGCAATTTACCCAGTCGAACTGCCAGCCAGCCAGTGTGTGGGATCGGAGATTGGTAATAGACAATACTCGTGCTGGACACATGATTACGCTGATCACCAGCAACTAGCAACTTTCCAATTGTGTCTACAAATATCAATTTGTCTCAAACCAATTTCCTCCATGGAAGTGTGGCACTGATGAAAATGATGGTATTAAATTGTGCCACATTTATTTTATCCGCAGGACATTTTGTTTTATAATGCAGTGTATAGTGGCGATGATCTTGATTAACTTACTCACTGTTCATCTTCACTTGTAATCAGATATATTAAAGATAAATACAACAACAAAAAACCGATTAAAAAGAGTGTATAAAGAATAAGAATATTTATATTACGAATGACACCCCAGAACACGATTTAATAAGTAGATGCTATGAGTCAATCACTTTGGTAACAGCAACATTTGGCTTCAGGCACTGGTACAGTGGAGATGGAGATGGTGAGAGTAAAGCAGATAGGCAGCTTTTGAGGACAGCAGGTGGGTTTATGTTAAGATTTGGAGAAGGATGGATGGATGGATGGATGGATGGATGGATGGAAGATTGGATGGATGGATGGATGGATGGATGGATGGATGGATGGATATAATGGATGGATGGATGGATGGATGGATGAATGGATGGATGGATGGATGGATGGATGATGGATGGATGGATGGATGGAATGGATGGATGGATGGATGGATGGATAGAATGTTTGGGTGGATGGATGGATTGATGGACTGATTGATGTATGGATGGTTGTTTGGATGTATGGAATGGTGGCTGGGTGCATGGATGGATGGATGGATGGATGGATGGATGGATGGATGGATGGATGGATGGATGGATGGATGGATGGATGGATGGATGGATGGATGGATGGATGGATGGATGGGTGGATGGCTAGATGGCTAGATGACTAGATGTATGGATGGATATAATGTATAGATGGATGGATGGAATGGAATGGATGAATGGATGGATGGATGGATGGTTGAATAGATAGATGGATGGATGGATGGATGGATGGATGGATACACTGATGGATGGATGGATGGATATAATGGATGGATGGATGGATGGATGGATGTATATAATGGATGGATGGATGGATGGATGGATGGATGGATGGGATGGATGGATGGGATGGATGGATGGACATAGTTCAGTGGATAATGGAATATAATGGATAAGATGGTTGGATGGATGGACACAGGGATAAATGACACATGAATGGATGAATGAATAAATAGACAAAAAATAATTTGATTTAAAAATGTCTTAAGAGTATCATGTCTTTCCAATCGTGTAAAGACAAAATACATGTTGATTACACGCAAGGCTGGTCTCCCAACATCAGCAGCATGACCAATTCCTAAAATCACATTATTTTATCTTTTAAGCGGCCTGTCACTCAACGTACAAAAGAAGTGAATAATGATTTGAGAGGAAATTTCTCCTCCCCACACGAAAGTGTATCCAATTTGCTTGGTGTCAGTGGGTCTCGGAAGCACACACAACATCCCTAATGATTCTGATGTGAACAAACACTGAACGCTTAGCTGGCCGCACGAGTTATCTAACCAAACACTCCCATTACATCATCTGTCAATCGGGAGCGGACTTGGACAAATATAATTTATATCGGAGTTGGTTCCCTTCTGATCGGGGAAATGACAGCACTGTATTCACTGCCATTCCCCTGTTTGGTTATTCAGAGTGAAAAAAAAAAAAAATAATGTTTGAGCAACAGTTTTTTTGGAAGTTCAACATCACTACAGTGGTTGGTTGGAGTTATGTGATAGCTGGTGATGAATAAATGGTTTGCGATCATTAGCAATATAGGAGATACTTCACAGATCCTTAACATTTAGAAATGAGCACTCATTAACCAAATGAAAACTGTTGTTGCTAATGATTACAAAGAGTGTCCTCCTTTTCCCATGAATTTCTGTTAAACGAGATGGTTTATTTATTTATCCAATTATGTGTTCATCTAGTCCATCTGTACATCCATCTGTCCATCCATTCATTCATTCTCCCAATGACTTAAAACTACCTACCCATCTAAAAGCCTATTTCTGTATTCACACATCCATCCATCCATCCATCCATCCATCCTTCCATCCATCTATCCATCCCATCCATCCACTCATCTCAAGCAAACTCTCCCACCAATCCACAAACCACTCATCCACAAACCGTCCATCTATCTATCCACACACCCATATCCATCAATTGTCATCCATCCATCCATCCATTCAGTCATCCATCTATATGTTCATCCATCCATTGATCTGTTCATACATCCATCCATTCACTTATCTGATCCAAACCCATCCACCCATCCAAAATCCATCCACACACACACCCATCTATCTATCATTCACCCATCTTTCCATGTTTAAAAACAAAGATTATTCCATAATTAAACAAATTTGACTTAACACAACTTCATATTCTAATATCAACTAGACAAAACATCTTTCTTGAAGTGATCAAAAGCCAAACTGTCTTTAATCTTCCAATATGTTATTCCTTTTTTAAATAACAGTGACTGGAAACCCCCACAACGTTTAACTAAATTCCCACCAGTCAATCCAACACTTAATCCTTTATAATATGCAGAGAAGGAGTTAACTGCTACTGGTGGGGATATGAGTTACCAACCGACATATGACCATCGCTGACTCAACAGGTTCCCCCATGGGGGAGACCATATTTCAACTCCATGTTCTCCAATATTTTCGCCCCTGACCAAACAATATATCGGTGAAAGCCCAGGGGAGCAAAGATCAAAGTGGTGTGTATCGTGACCCTTGTAAGATAATTAACCATAACAGTGCGGCACTCAGGGGATCAATTGAAGGCTGGGAGTTGTGCTTCTCAAAAACTCAAGCATTTTTGCACAAAACGAGATGGTTTCTTTGGCAAAAACGTGCCCAACATTTCTAGCATATCAAATAAACAGCTTTCACAAAAGTAGGGGGGGAAACAGAAAAAAGCTGGGAAAAAAAACTTGTGTACAGGGTTCAGGAATATTAGGAAGCAACAGTGTGGGAACTTGTTGTTTTCCGTCTTTGATGTGTGTGGAAGGGTCTGATACACATTTCCGGAATGAAAAACAACTCGTCCCATCACCATTCTTACGGACTACAAAGGAATTAATGACTTGTATTCCGATCGTCATGGCGAGAATTCCACCTCTCCTTTTGTTGTCCCAACACGGCGATTGTGAATTCTGCACATCTTAACACATGTTATAATCCATATTTCTACTGCTTGCTCCTCCCTGATTCACAGACAACAGCATTTGTGCAATGTTCAAACATTGAGACAGAAAAAACAGGTGCACGACACTTGTCGCACATACATTCAGATTTCTTTTACTATAATTTACAGACATCTGCCAAACATTCCCAAAATATGTGGATAATTTTTTATGTAATGATGCAGTTCTAAGGATCATTTCTAGATTTGAATTAATAAATTACACATAAACTCTGTTATTTTTTCTTCTTCACAAATTTAAAACACTGTCAAACATGCCAATAAAGGGTGGTTTATTTTATTTATTTATGATGTTTGTTTTTTGTTTTGATTTACAGACATAAAATATACCAACCAAAAAAGGTGATTAATTGCTTATGCTATTCTAACAAGCATTTCTAGACTTGCAATGAACAGGTAACATGTATTTTCTTTCTTTTCTTAAAATAATATTTATTTATTTATTATAAAAAATCACATTGTGAACAAGACATGTTTTAACTTTACATCAAGACTTACATGCTTAACAAGTATAAATTTTTTTCGAAATGTCACCAAGGGGTGGGTTCAAGGGGTGCAACCAAACCACTCTCAATTATAACATGTTTCTTATTGCCTTTTTTTTTTAACTTTAAAAACATGAAATATTAGCCCTAAAATGTAAATGACAACTTTAAATTGAAATTTTAACTACCTGCAGTATTAACTGTCCAGCAATACTGCACCCTGGAGTGACCCATGTTCTTTAATTAACTTGTATTCTTCATGAGACTAATTAACAGTGTCAAACTGCACTCATGACATTCATCAAAAAGAGGTTTATTTCTTTAATACAAGAAAAGACAAGACACAATAGCATAGCTGTATTTTAAACATAATGGCCAGTCTGGTCCTATTAAAAGTGATGACAAACAGTTAATTAACAAAGAAACACAAGTCAGGTGACCTTTGATGTCTGGCCATCAGAGATAACCTGGCAGCTATAATGGGCAACATGTTTTATCATAAAGTTTGTACAGGCGTCCTTGGAGGTATACAGGTTAAGATATCGGCCTTAAGGCTGGTAGGTGATAGGTTCACATCCCGGTACAGGCTCTAGTGTAAGGTTTACCTCTGCATGTTGCTCATTATTATGTCTTCCTAGAAAAAAACATATTTATATTGAAATTTCTGTCTCCCCATTACCAGGGAGATAGCCCAACGATAAAGCACTTGCCTGGTATGTGGTCTGTTTAGGATCGATCCCGGTATGTGGGCCCAATGGACTATTTCTCGTTTCAGCCAGTGCACCATGACTGATATAACAAAGGCTATGTACTATCCTGTCTGTGGGATGCTGCATATAAAAGATCCCTTGTTGCTAATCAGAAAGAGTAGGCTATTGCATAGAGGCTATAATTATCTCATTATCTGTGTCATCCATATCCATATGTCTGACAAAATGTGTTGAATGCATCATTAATTGTTGTTTTTTTTAATCTTGTTTTATAACAGTGATGATTACTGTAGTGTTTCAACGAGGTTAAGTCCAGATCGTGGACACCACATTTCATCTGTTGACAACAGACAATTTACAGCTAATCAGATGAGCTGTTTAATAGTTTCTTTCTTAATTAATCTACTCTGGAGTCAACTAAATCCTTGCCTGGTCACGTCTGTATGACATTGTAAAAGAGATATATGCACAAACATGATTCAACAATGATCCCTGTACACACGAAACATGATGATCGATTTGGTCAAATATGTAACCCAGAAAACAAAAGAATGTCAGGTTAACCACACCTAGGCACATTGTTTTTAAATAAGCAGTTAACAGTTAATGCATTAATTCAGAGATTAGTGGAATTCAGCTTAGTCGGTAGAGCACGTTCATTAAGTAGAGATAGCGGATGACCTTCTATGGACCAAGGGCTTTTCCCCATTCCTACCAGAGTCCCACAACTGGTCCCACTATCCTGTCTATGGCAGAGTTCATATAAAGAATAGATATAGCCTTTGTAGTGGCAGCAGGTTTCTGCTTTCCCCCCCTCTCTCTCTCCTCTCTCTCTCTCTCTCCCTCCCTCTCCCTCTCTCTCTCTCTCTCTCCTCCCTCTCCTCTCTCTCTCTCCTCTCCTCTCTCCTCTCTCTCTCTCTCTCTCTCTCTCCCTTTCTATTGCTCCCTATCTCTCTCCCTCTATCTCTATCCCTCTCTATCTTTCTCCCTCTGCCTCTCTCTTTCTCAACAGAGTTGAAACAGCACATAAATAGGCTACCAAAACATATTTTATTAACTGCACCTTATTGTTAATAAGCAGCTAATTTATCTTTTAAGAGTGACTGAATTTGGCTACCAGAGCCAAATATACTTTATTAAAAAATATAGTAATTTAAAGAGGATGCTTGATTTGGTAAATACTAAATCCAGAACACAAAGAATTATTAGTTTATATACCTCAGCACATTAAACAGACTCATAGCAACAGACTTTGAAGTAGTGGCACTGGCTATTTAATTAAGTGGTGAGGGATGTTAAATGTGATTTCTTAGCATTTGGAGAATAAAATATCAATGTTTTCAATGGCAATTTTCAATTGTTTTAAAGTTGTTGTTTTTAAAAATATATTTATATATCTGACAGGAAACGAAATGTAAGTTTTGTGTTTGTAAAGTGGAGCTGGTGGACACAGGCAACCGTTTACTTAACTTAAGAGCCTGTAATCAGCAACTAAGATTTTTTTTCATACATGAAATTTAGAGTGACTTAATTGGGCTATCAAAAGAACATATGTCATTAAAAATAATAAAAGTCATTTATCTTTGTATACCATAAATTAATTAAGACATTTCATTTGCCTTTGAAGAAAATTTAACATCACATAACTATGTTTCAGGAAATGCAAACATTAATAAATTAAAACAGGTTGACAAATGCCGGTGTTGACGAATCAAAGAAAAAGTGAAAGCTAAGCAAATATTTATGGAGTGTAAGATAAACATGAGTTTAACTCCTGGTGTGTGCTCCAGTCTTAATGATTCTTTAATCCTATGCTGATAGCTGAAGCCAACAGGTCAACTCATGTGTGAGAGTCTTTAACTGAGCCAGGGAGACAAGGAAGGAAGGAAATGTATTTAACGACACACTCAACACATTTTATTTACGGTTATATGGCAGCGCACATATGGTTAAGGACCACAAAGATATTAAGAGAGGAAACCCGCTGTCACCACTTCATGGGCTACTCTTTTCGATTAATAGCAAGGGATCTTTTATATGTACCATTCCACAGACAGGATAACACATACCACAGTCTTTGATATACCAGTTGTGGTGCATTGGCTAGAGCAAGAAACAGCCCAATGGGCCCACCAACGGGGATCAATCCCAGACCGACCTCGCATCAAGCGAGCGCTTTAACACTGGACTACGTCCCACCCTGGTAAAGAAAGGATTAGCCTTGGTAGTGTAGTGGTTAAATCATTGAACATAAAGCTTTGATTTGGGGATTTTCCCATCCCAAATAGTACCCCAAGACTGATACATCAAAGGCTATGGTATGTGCTGTCCTGTGTATATAATGGTGCATATAAAAGATCCCTTTCTGCTAATGGAAAAATATAACATATGGCTGGTCTAGGATTGATCCCTGTTGGTGGACCCACTGGGCTATTTTTCATTCCATTCATTACTCTACAACTGGTAGTTAACAAAAGCCATGGAATGTACTATCCTGCCTGTAAGATGATACATATAAAAGATCCCACGGTGCTAATTGAAAAGACTAGCCCATGTACTGGTGGCAGTGGGTTTCATCTCTAATTATTTGTGTGGTCCTTAACCAACACCTGATGCAATATAACCATCAATATAAAGTGATTTGAGTGTGTCATTAAATTTAAAAAAAATAACAGTCTTTTTCCTACTTCTTAAAGGGGCAGACCATAGTTTCAACCTGTAAAAATGGACACTAAGGTTGGTTAAGTTACAAACCTGTAACACATTTGGATAACGTTACAAGAGAGTGAAAGCAGATTCTGTGACGTTGAAAATTGTAAAATGTCGTTAAAAACAGAGTAAAACTCGGCTCCATAATTGTTATTTCTCAGATGTATGTGCATTTTTAAATATATGAAAAATACATTTTGTGGTATTAGAAACACCAGGATGACCAGAAACACTTCAATTGTACGGAAATGGATTATGTAAACAATAAAATATAAGTAATGTTTGATTTCAGTGATCATAAATGACTCTAATAGTGAAAATTATGCCTTAGCGTTTAAAGACTAGGCTAGGTCCCTTTAGCACCATGATATCTTTTATTTGAACTAATAGAAATGACAGTACATGCATGTAATACCATAAAATATCACACATGTAATTTATGAAAATGTGCTAATTTGTTACAGCATTATTTTTATTGCATGTTTGCATTGTTGCTGTACTTTTGGTGTTTTTTTTACATTTCTGCAATATTGCTATGTAATGTGTCATTCTAATAAACAACAATACAAAAACATTGATTTTATGCCTCAGTGTCTTCATCAATCAAAAACACTCATTAAATAATATTCATGGTTAGTATTACACAATAATTCTGCCATCATTGCAAACAATGGACTTCTTTGTAAAGAACTGACTTTAAAAACCAACTCACATCCAATACTATGAAGCATAATGCATCACTACACAATGCAAAACATCATTAACTAATGTATGGTGATGGAATCACTGAAGAAACCTGACATAAAAGGACTTTCTTTTATGATATCCAGGTACATTTTAGGTTTATTAAAAATGAATGTTAAAAATAAAACAAAATAGTTTTATTTTAGTTTTAACATCAATATTATGGTTCTGAAAAGCAAAAATACAAAATACTTTTTAAATAAAATTCTAAGTGAAAAAACTACATTTATCCATCCTTTGTAAATTTTTCAATATAATTTTTGAGACTCAGTTATTAAAGGGACTGTCCTGAGTTTGCTACCATAGTGAGATGTTTATGACTAACAGATCTCATGTGATGTCAAAAATTACATATTAAAGATATTTTCCTGTTTAGAATATCAGTATCTGCATAAAGAGTCCCTTTAAAAAAGAAGAAAGATATTTTCTTGTGATAAGAAGATTAATAACATTTCCACCATCACCAGACAGGTGCTCCTTAATTAAGTTCGGGTGGGAGTTAAAATGAAAACAACAAAACATCAAAAGAATTGAAGTAAAGGTTCAAAAGGGACAGACAAACACTGAGACACAAAAATAGCTTCCTGCCCTTTTATTTGATGGATTACTAACACCAGCAATTAGAAGATCTTGCTCATAATTCCGAACATTAAGGTCAAACCCAGAGGTCGTAAGTTAAGAGAGGAGACCAAGGATCCCACTGGATGTGGGTGGTAATTAACTGGGGACACCGACTACCCTTAAATTGCCATTAAAAAGAAATCATTTTCACAGACGCTGTCCATAATAATTATTTCACGGGAACACTGGGTATTAAAATTGGTTCAGAAACCATGTTCCAAAGCTGTCAAGTTCTTAACAGAATTAGCAATCAAATTTGTATTAGTGAAGTTTATTGATACAATTTTATGACAATGTTGATACTGTTTAAAATATTATTTGTCACTGGGGGTGGCATTTAGCTGTCGCTAGAGCACTAATCTTAGGTCATTGGGTAATATAGGATCAAACCTCCTTGGCGGTTTTAACAATTCTTTTTTTCCCCATCCTCACCAATACTTCAGGACTGGTGTATCAAATACCATGGTATGTCGTTTCCCGAGTATGAGAAAGATCCATTGCTGCTAGTGGAAAGTTGAAGTGGATTTCCATGTCAAAATTACCAAAGGTTTCATACTCAATAGTCAATGTGCTCTAGTGGTGTCATGGTGGAATATAGCACAATGGTAAAGTACTATGTCCCTATACAGAAACTAGAGTACCAAGGTATATCCCACAATGTCTACAGGTAAATTCAAATCCCAAAGTATTCTATTAATATTTGATTTTTTACCAGCTTCTGATTATAAACATACATTCCTAATGTAAAAATTAACAAGTTTAACCAGCCTGTATTTTGTTTTATTTTAACTACACATTTTCTGACACATTTCACCAAATATTTGCTCACTGTATTTATTGTCAATCTTAAAAAGTTAAAGTTTGTTTTGTTTAACAAAACCACTAGAGCACATGGATTTATTAATCATTAGCTATCGGATGTTAAACATCTGGTTATTTTAACATATAGTCTTAGAGCGAAAACCCACTACATTTTTCCATTAGTAGCAAGGGATCTTTTATATGCACAATCCCACAGAAAGGATAGCACATACCACAGCCTTCGATATACCAGTCATGTGCACTAATTGGAACAAACCGGCCTCAGTGGCATAGTGGTTAGGCCATTGGTCTACAGGCTGGTAGGTACTGGGTTCGAGGCATGGGATTTTTAATCTAGATACCGACTTCAAAACCCTGAGTGAGTGCTCCACAAGACTCAATGGGTAGGTGTAAACACTTGCACCTACCAGTGATCCATAACTGGTTCAACAAAGGCCATGGTTTGTGCTATCCTGCCTGTGGGAAGCACAAATAAAAGATCCCTTGCTGCTAATCGGAAAGAGTAGGCCATGTAGTGGTGACAGTGGGTTTCCTCTCAAAATCTGTGTGGTCCGTAACCATATGTCTGACACCATATAACAGTAAATAAAATGTGTTGAGTGCATCATTAAATAAAACATTTCTTTTCTTTTTTTTAATTGGAACAAGAAATAGCCCAATGTGCCACTGATGAGGATCAATCTTAAACTGACTGTATATCAGGCGAGCACTTTACCAATGGACTACGTCCCACCCCTTGTCAAGCTTAAAGAATGATATAAAATAAATCACAATAAAAGATTCAAACAGATCTAAAACAAACACTCACAGGCATTAACAGCAGACCTCTCATTTCATATGTTTCTGACAGCTAATCACTGGTGTGTCGTAGTTAACCACCAGTGTGTGCCATAAAATATATAGATGCCACATAAAAATGAATAAATACAAGATATATACTTAAATCTGTCTGCCTGGCTGATTGTTTTTTCTACAAGCTATTTCATCTTTATGAAGACTTTTTAAAACATTCTAGTTTTTTTAATGTTATCTTCTCACTGGTGGTCCTGCTTACAAGGTGAGAAAAAAACAAAGAAGAAAGGAAATGAATATCTGTTTAATGACACCTCAGCACATTGTTTTAAATTATGGTTATTTGGTATCTAATATATGATTATTTCAGCACTGGGTAGAAAACCAGAGAGAGAAAAAGACAGATAGACAGACAGAGATAAAGATAGATACATAGAGTGAATGAATAAATATTTAACAACACCCCATCACAAAAGATACACAGGCTACTACTGGGTGTCAAATAATGGTAAATACATATATGAAAGAGAGAGATACAAAGACAAATACATAGAAAGGGATAAGAGATCAAATCACACACACACACACACACACACACACACACACACAAAAATAAACAAAGAGAAAGACAGACAGAGAGAGAAAGAGACAGAGAAAGCGTGAGAGACAGAGAAAGTGTGAGAGACAGAAAAACAGAGAGAGAGACAGACAGAAACAGAAACAAAGAAACACTGAGAGAGAGAGAGAGAGAGAGAGAGAGAGAGAGAGAGAGAGAGAGAGAGAGAGAGAGAGAGAGAGAGAGAGAGAGAGAGATAGAGAGAGAGAGGTGGGGGGGGGGAGGGCAGAAAGAAACAGCAAAATGGAGTGAGAAGAACAAAGAAGGTAACTGATATTTCAGTAATTGGGGACTACTCTACAAACACAGAATTGACAAACTACTGCAAAGAATTTCTGGAACTTCTGTCACTCTAAGCGACTGCCAGACTCCAGGGACTGAGATTTTCTGACAAAGTTGGTTAATTACCGAGAGTGCTAATAATGGTGTCTGTGTGGAAATCCCATGGACAGACAGGCCACAACCTGTTGTATCAACATCTGCTTGGGTCTTAAATGGCTGGATGACATTTTTATGGATGGGAAGGAGGGGGAAGGAATGACTCCCAGCTACTTCTTTAATTGGTCTTAAAATATCTTGGTAATTGTTACATTGGCCTGAATAATGTGAGAGAAAAAAAGAGCTGCCACTTTCACCTATTTTAGAGGTTAGATTCATGATCTAAAAGTTTAAGCAAAGCACAATGTCCTAGGATGCAATTCAAATATTTGGGCTGCAGCTGCCCAAGAAAAAAATATTGGGTATGTAATTCAAATGCCTGAGCTGTCTAAACACGGAAAGGAGGGCACAGTTGTTTAATGACACCTCAGCACATTTTAAATGAAAGTTAAAAGCGTGTTTTGTTTAATGACCAAACTAGAGAACATTGCTTTATTAATCATTGGCTATTGGATGTCAAACATATAGAAATTAGTCTTAGAGAGGAAACGCGCTATATGTTTTCATTAGTAGCAAATTATCTTTTATATGTACCATCCTATAGACAGGTTAGCACATACCACGACCTTTGATATACCAGTTGTTGTGCACTGGCTGGAAGGGGGTCGATTCTAAACTGATTGTGCATCAGGTGAATGCTTTACCACTGGGCTACATGTATGTCCCTCCCCAGTTTTAAATGATGGCTATTTGGTGTCCAACAAAAGATGGTCTGTCGGTGGGCCTATTGGGCTATTTCTCGTTCTAGCCTTGCACCATGACTGATATAGCAAAGGCAGTGGTATGTGCTATCTTGTCTGTGGGATGGTGCATATAAAAGATCCACTGCTACTAATGGAAAATGTAGTGGGTTTCTTCTCTAAAACTATTTATAAAAATTACTAAATATTTGACATCCAATAGCCAATGATTAATAAATCAATGTGCTCTAGTGGTGTCGTTAAACAAAACAAATGGTTATTATATTGAGAAAGTAAACCTCTGCTGCCACATAGACTACTCCTATCAAATAGCAGCAAGGGATCCTTTATACACTTTCCTACAGACAGGATAATGTATACCACTGATGCTGATAACTCTTAACATATCTTACCAAGATAGAAAATAACATTCATACATTTAGGTGCCAATGGTATAAAAAGATTCTAGTGTTGGAACAATCCCAAAAAGTTTCTTTGCACTCTTTGTATAATAAAACATGTATGCAATAAGCACTGTTAATAACTGTACATGAGTTGTTCACAGTAACTTAAAAAAGATGATAAACACAAAACAATTTTATCTTTTTAAATTTCTCTTTCAAATTGTTAAATTGTTACAAGTACAAGGACTAAATCCTCTCTTTAACACATGTTTCAAAACACAAAGGTTCAAACTGATTATAAAACATGGAAAAGTTATAAATAAAGAAATCACGACTGTTTGTTTTCTGTATGTTTTAAAAAAAAAATTGATTAATCATTGATTGTTTCTGTATAGACACATCACTGTTCTATCCCTACACAACAAAACAGGAGGAAATTAACTTTTCAGATTTTCAAACAACACTTGACATTAACAAATGCTCAACAAGCTAAGTCAACAGGAGGGATTAATAAAAGCCATCTACTTTGATAGATGAAAGTAAATTCCGACACAACAGATTGAAGCAAACAAATGTTTACAGTGCATGACTCTCCAAGAGTTCACCAGTGATAACCAATCAGAATCTATGTCTTGTGTCATCTCGGAGACGCCATCAGGCCTTCATCACAATTCTGACGATTCCTCGAACTGCAGCCAGTTAATGTCCGACCATCTCAAACCAGTTTAATGACTAATGTCTAATAAAGAAATAATTAGTCTGGTCTAAACTTGTCAGGTCAGCACTGTATGGTCAGGTTGGGCTGGGTTATGTCGGGTTAGGTCAGGTTGGGTAGGGTTGAGTTGGATTGGGTAGGGTAGGGTTGACTTGGGATGGGTTGGGTTGTGTCGGGTTGGGTTGGGTTGACTTTGGTTGGGTTGGGTTGGGTTGGGTTGATTTGGGTTGAGTTAGATTAGGAAGGGTTGACTTTGGTTGGGTTGGGTTGTATTAGGTTGGGTTGGATAGGGTTGATTTGGGTTGAGTTGGGTTGTGTCAGGTTGGGTTGTGTCGGGTAGGGTCGACTTGGGTTGGATTGGGTAGGGTCGACTTGGGTTGGATTGGGTAGGGTTGACTTGGGATGGGTTGGGTTGTGTCAGGTTGGGTTGTGTCGGGTCTGGTTGAGTTGGATTAGGTAGGGTTGAGTGGGGTTGGATTGGGTCTGGTTGAGTTGGATTGAGTTGGGTTGGGTTGACTTGGGTTGGGTTGTGTTGGGTCGGATTAGTTGGACTGGGTTAGGTTGAGTCAGGTCGGGTTGGGCTGATATCCTTTAACATACTTATATCTTCTTGTAGTTCATTCAGGTCCCCTATGTGGGTTGTTAAAGAAAAAGGTCACATGGTTAAGGACCACACAGATAATGAGAGAGAAAATCTGCTATCACCACACAATAGGCTACCCTTTCTGATTAGCAGCAAGGGATATTTTATATGCAGTATCCCACAGACAGGATAATACATGTACATACCTTTATTTCACCAGTTGTGGAGCACTGGCTCGTATGTGGGTTCATCACTTAGTTGATGGAGATGTTCAATGAGCGGAGTGTATGAGAAGAAACCTACCACCACCACAATGACTGTCCCTACCAATTCATAGGAAGGGATCTTTATACAGGACAATACCCACCACAACCTTTTACATAGCTGGTTGGTGTGCATGTATCAGGGCAAATCCATGGGTTTTTTCTCCGGATAGGTGACTCCCGCTTAACCTTGAATCATACTTAAACCTAACGTTTGCTTAACTCTGAATCTAGCTTAACCTTAAATCCCATGTTAAATCCTAAATTCTGGTTAACCCTGAATCCTGCTTAATCCTGAATCTCACTAAACCTTGAATCTCACCTAACCGTAAATCTCACCTAACCTTGAATCCAACATAAAATGTTACATTCTACTTAATCCTGAATCTCACTTAATCCTAAATCTCGCTTAACCTTCAATCTCATATTTAATCATAAATCCTTCTTAACCCTGTTTCACACTTGCAACCCTGGCTAGACACCAGATGGTCAGCACTCTTTGACAAATTCACTCAAACAGCATTCTTGTTAATGTGACTAATTGGTTTTCCTCTTGATTAATCCTCTGGTGTCCACCAACATGATGGGTGACCAGTCTACACCCACACACACATCAGGTTCAGCACTGGTGCAGACAATCGAGATAATGTTGGAGGCTTTATCTCGTGTCCGCAGCCATTAATCCTGGAGATGTAACAGGTTTCTAAGTTTGAGAGCCTTTCATCAGAATGTGAGACAAGCAATATGCCTACTACACATACAGCCACAACGCTGGTACTACTTTTAATAACAAACACCAGTCAGTCAGAGAAAACTGCTAATCGGTCTTTGGCGCCAAAGGTATAAACAGATTCTAGTAGTGGAATAATCAAAAAACAATTTCTGTGGACTATCTATATCTATATAGTAAAATGCAACTCCACATAATATACAGAAGTACATATGTCTGTAGATTATTTGTTTAATAATAATTAAACCTACATAATAATTAGACAATATTACTAAATGCTTAACTTTCATTTCACTTCACTCTAAATGTGTTTTTGAATTTATAATAATCAAGCAGTTTGTACTGGGCAGAAATCTCTGTTATAGTCTGGGTGTCTTTAAATTACTGTAAACCAGGGGGTGGGGTTTGGAATATGCATGTGGATACATTTTGTGTCTTTCGTGCACAACCTCAAATCGTGAAATTTATACACAAGCATTATTTTTCCAGATTAGAATGTGCCTGTGGTGATACTGGTCATCCATGAAATTTATGCACTAAGTTGTGTATTCACACACAGAATAATCAGAGGTGCTTATTTCATAGGATTAAATCATCTCAGTGGACCCATTCTGTGATTGGTTTTCCCCATGCCAACAAGTGGACTACATCTGATATATCAATGGCTGTGGTATGTGCTGTCCTGCCTATGGGAAAATGTATATAAAAGATGCCTTTTTACTAATGGGAAAATGTATTGCGGGCTTCCTCTCTAAGACTATATGTCAGAACTACCCAAATGTTTTGACATCCAATAACCGATGGTCAATAAATCAATATGCTCTAGTTGTGTTGTTAAAAAAAAGAAAAAGTTTTTTTACTTTTGATTTCTTTTTAGTTGGGGCCAAATGCACACTGCCAAAAGAGTGCTTCACAACTAGGTTATACCTCAAGCTCCACAATAAGTAAGAGTACACATGGCTATACATGTAAAATTAATTCAGTTTACAGTGATACCAATACACCACTGATTTATCTCTCAAACAAAAACCTGTTACATACCTAAAAACAGTTACCACAGCCAGGTTACCATAACACTAATTACGGACATACACTTCTTGTGAATAATCAGGTCTGGATACAAAAACAAATTGGCAATCTTTACGCAGGATCTCTTTTGTAAACAACACAGCTTACATGACATTTGAATTGTGTTTACTTTCTGAACTTGCTCAATGTATCTGCTATCTGAAGCTTTAGAGCTGAATCAATATGCTAAATCAGAAGTTGGATGAACCAGTCAAGACATGTTTGTTCTTTTTCTTTCTTTTTTAGCTGCATTAAAATAATTCCATTTGGCTTAGCTCAGAATCCATGAAAAAGATGTAACAATAGCCAAGCACCATAATATATTATAAAAACAGACAAATTATATGGTTCTAAATTAAGTGGGGTCATTAATACTGGATGATCACATATAATATTATAGCTATTTTACACACAGTTGTGATGTTATAGGTCCGCAGGCAGGATTTTTGTTTTGTTATTTGGTGACATTGTTAACCTAAGTATCGGATATCTAAAGGTTATTTTATGGCTTTCAAAACCCCCATTATTGTTCTATCTTCCTGTATATATTCATTTTCTGATGGTAAATAAATTACTACACCCATGTGTATACAATAAAACATTTATAAAGCTTGGTTTAGAATTACATTAAATTTGCCATAAACCCTTGAATTCAAGGCCCAGGTAAGCATCATGTTACTTCATTTTAAATGTCAGAACTATAGGTAACAATATACAAACTGTTCTCGATCTGAATCAAGATTGTTTTGTTTTAACCTTCATTTATGGTTTTGCTGTCTCCAGAATGTTTAAATTCTTTTACATTTGCAATATTTTGAAGCCATCATGACTGTCAAAATTCCTCCTGAATTTCTTGTGCAGAAATATGGCTTTACGATTTTGCTATCTCCAGTACATTTAAGTTGTGTTACATTTCCACATGGTAACATCACTATTTTGAAGCTATTATAACTGTCAAAATACCTTGTGTACTTTTGTCTTGTGCACAAATACAGCTTTGTTATTCATTTTTATCTAGCTGGTATTGGGAATGGTGTATCTTTATACTAGAGAACAACAGACAAAATATACATAACATGATTCCTGGGTTCACACCATCACAACTTTGTTAATCTGAACTGAGATGCTTTGGTCCTCAGTGGACCCATTCTTGGATTGGGTTTTTTTCCCTATCTCAACCGGTACCCCAAAAAGGGTTTATCAAAGGCTATGGTATGTGCTATCCTGTCAGTGGAAAAATGGATATAATGCAAATGGAAAAATGTAGCTAGAGTCCTTCAAGACTGTATGTCAGAATTACCAAATGTTTGATATCCAATAATCCAATAACCACACCCTTATCAAAAAGAGTAGCCTATATGGTGGATAATCTGAATGGATTACATAAAGTGGGTGTGGGTGGCAATTTTTTAAATATACCATTCACACACAATAAGTTAATTTTTAAAAACCATATATGGGGAAAACGCAAATTAGTCTTGAAATAATTACAGTGCTCCCCCCTCCCCCATTCCTCCCACTGTCGATAATTCTGGAACAGTCTTAACTTGGTTCCTAGGCAGAAAATGCAGGTTCCTGGACTCTCTTAATACCAACACAGCCTGTCTACCTACTTGAACCTTAATTGGATGTGAGCTGGGAAATTCATTCCAAAATTTTAAATTTGATTACAGCAATATCTATTAGGGACTAATTGGTTTATTTGACATCTGTTTATTAGGTAAGACTATAATACCAACCATATGAAAACCCCGAGGAAATTTTAGTTAAGTTTTCAATAAAGCTGACACGCACCATGTAATAAACTATCTTTCTCCTCCGGATTACAAGAAAAATTTATCCGGTGGCCGCTCGAAGCAAAGTAATGTTTTTGCATGACGTAAAAATTAAGCTCATAGTAAGCAGTGGGAAGTGGTTAGAAATAAATGGGTCCCGTTTTTGTTGCACAATCACACGAAATGAGTCCTTCTCACCGGAAAACGTACAATGATAATAGGGGAGGAGAAAATCACAGTGCAAGTTTGAAATGAACCAACTCAAGTAATGTTATCAATTTGTCAGCGTAATTGCATTTTTGCTATTAGACGGCTTTCAGGCATACCAGGCAGAGGAGAAGGACTGGAGAAGTTGGTTTGATCGAAATTAGCCAGGATTCTAGAGCCAGGAGATTGACGGGAAGATGGCGATATTGCGAGTCATTTGTCAAGCAACGACAATCAAACAACTGTATTACTGCTTTTATTTTGGCCTGCCCAATGCAGAAAATATGTTTAATCAGAGTAAACCAGGAGTCAAATAACATTTTGAGAAAAAAAAATTGTATTATTAAAGTCATCCATCCCCCCAAAAAACATGATATGGAGAAGCTGATATGTATTAAGTGTATATTCTTAGAAAAGAAATTAGTATTATTAAAGTCATCCATCCCCCCAAAAAACATGATATGGAGAAGCTGATATGTATTAAGTGTATATTCTTAGAAAAGAAATTAGTATTATTAAAGTCATCCATCCCCACAAAAACATGATATGGAGAAGCTGATACGTATTAAGTGTATATTCTTAGAAAAGAAAACAGTTAAAAACATGATACGTATTAAGTGTATATTCTTAGAAAAGAAAACAGTTAAAAACATGATACGTATTAAGTGTATATTCTTAGAAAAGAAAACAGTTAAAAACATGATACATATTAAGTGTATATTCTTAGAAAAGAAAACAGTTAAAAACATGATACGTATTAAGTGTATATTCTTAGAAAAGAAAACAGTTAAAAACATGATACGTATTAAGTGTATATTCTTAGAAAAGAAAACAGTTAAAAACATGATACGTATTAAGTGTATATTCTTAGAAAAGAAAACAGTTAAGTTTGTTTTGTTTAACAGCACCACAATAGCATATTGATTTATTGTTAAGAAAACGTTAAAAAGTTTGTTGTTTAACTACACCACTAGAGTATATATATTTATTATGAATAATTGGCTATTGGATTTCAAACATTTTATAATTCTGACATACCGGTATAGTCTTAGATGAAACCTGCTCAATTTTTCCATTAGCAGTAACAGATTTATTTTATATGCACAGACAGAACTGCGCATAACATGTATTTGATATACCAGTTGTGGTACAATGGCGGGAAAGGAAAAAACCCAATCAGAATGGGTCCATTGAGGAGATTCGATCTTGCAACCAAAGCACTCCAGGCAATTTAAGGAATTTAAATAACATTACAATTCTACCTACAATCACCTTTGTCTTAAAGAGTAAGCTTATAGCTAATGAACAGAACATGAAACTGAAAGATATGGAAAGAACAAATTAAAAATGTAAATTGTAAAATGGAAGAAGATATCTTAATATAGACATTGGGTATTGATCAATACCAAACATATTAAAACATTATTATTGTTTTTCAAAAACATATTAGGCACTGAATAATTAAACATTTGATAAAACAAGATATGTCAAAAAGAATACACATACATGTTACATTTATAGAACATGTCAAACATATAAATAACTAATGGATTTTAGACAATATATTAAGTCTACATAACTTAATACATTAAATTTATAACAGAACCATTTTAATATATTTCTCAAATTTGACAACATAAGTACAAAAAGAAAAAACTTAACCCAGAAATGTCAAGCCAATTTAAAAAAAAAGAGAAAAAAAAAAAGAAGAAGCTGAATTAACAAAAATGGCCGACACCAATGTAACATAGTCAAAGATCTATGCCTAAACAAGAGACCACAAAACAGGGTGATCAGTGTGGTATGTGAAAACCTTGTTCGGCTGCCAAAATACACCAGGAAAACTTTACCACCACGATGACAACAACACTGATAATTTTTGTGTCCTTTCATACAATAATGAAGCGTCTTAGTGAAACTGTCAGTCAGAAGAACGGTAATATGTGAAATAACGACGCCAGTGAAAGTGATCTGTTGGGAACGTCATTATCTTACCCTACACATACAGGTGTGGCAATTACTGTTACATAGGCTGAGAACATGGTTACCAAATAAGTGTGAACGAAAATATTTGTTTTCTATGTCTTTGTAGGTTCAAGGACACATTTTGCCATTTGTTTTTTGGGTTTTTTTTGTTTTTGTTTTGTTTCCAGGTGTTTTTTCTTCAAATCTATGCAGGTAGCTCAGTGGTAGAATATTTACCTCGCCCTGTGATAAAAACATTTTAAAATCCACTCAAGGTTTTAATAAAATTTAAAGTTTATTTTGTTTAAGGACACCACTAGAGCACACTGATTTATTAATTATTGATTATCGGATGTCAAACATTTGGAAATTCTGACATAGTCTTAAAAAGAAAAATTAAAATTACCTTTGATAATTCTGATATATACGGTAGTTTTAGAGAAAGCCTTTTATATGCACTTTCCTGCAGACAGGACAGCATATATCAAGGCCTTTGATATACCAGTTGTGGAGCACTGGTTGGGATCACGAAAACAAAATCAAAACAAATCTGAGAATGGGTCCACTGAGGTGATTTGATCTCACAACCCATGCACTTCAGGTGAGCTCTATACTGACTAAGCTGGATCCTTCCAAATGTTTTATTTACGTCTTGCCCATACAAATGTCATGTAGTTAAAATTCTGGAGTCATTAATTAAAATCAGGAATATCGACTTGAAAGTTTTATAAGAATGGGCCCTCATGTGTAA
Organism: Gigantopelta aegis; assembly: GCF_016097555.1. NCBI lineage: Eukaryota > Metazoa > Mollusca > Gastropoda > Neomphalida > Peltospiridae > Gigantopelta > Gigantopelta aegis. The sequence goes on along the minus strand of NC_054701.1, from coordinate 32,092,612 downwards.
TGTAACATAATTTAAAAAAATCCCTATTAATAAAAAAGAAAGCAGGATCATTGTTATTTACACCCAACATGATAAACTGGGACCATACTTGTAGCAAGCGAATTATCAACTGATAATTTTGACACATGGTATTTTTTTTACCTTATATACATGTTTGCTCACTTTGATCCAAGCATTTAACAAATCATCTACAAGCCACTGAAATTAGGATTTTAAAAATACATTTGTCAATATAAATTTTTTAAAAGATTCATGGTTTTATATCTATTTGATAATTCTGATATGTCTAAAGGAAACCTGTTACATTTTTCCATTTATCAGTAGTAGAAAGCAATCTATTATAAACAGCACTTTCCCACAGATAGGACATCACATACCATGCATTTTAATATACATGGGGCACTGGCTGGGCCAGGAAAAACCATAGAGAAAGAGTCCACCAAGGTGGTTTGATCCTACAATCAAAGGATCTTTGGCAAGCTATTTACCAATTAAACTAGATCTCACTCCCACAGTAAACAAAAAAGAGTTTTTTTTAATTTTTAACTACATCACTAGAGCACATTGATTTATTAATTGTCGGCTATTGGATGTCAAACATATGGTCATTTTGACACAGTCATAGAGAGAAAACCTGCTACATTTTCCATTAGTAGCAATTGATCTTTTATATGCATCATCCCACAGACAGGATAGAACATACCACAGCTTTTGATATACCAATCATGGTGCATTGGCTGGAATAAGAAATAGCCCAATGGGCTCAATGATGGAGATTGATCCCAGACCGACCGCACATCAGGAGTGCACTTTACCACTGGGCTAGGTCACACCCCCACCCCCACCCCCACCCCCAACCCCATGCTAAAAAGATGCCAAAACACAAAGAAATTGGCATAATAAATTCAACACATCTATAGATGTAATAGGTTACATTTTATAGAATAATATTAAAACAATGCGATGATCTCACTCAGCAGTTTACATTTCCCTGGGTGTGGTGTTAAGTTTCTAATGCAGTGTTTGTAACAAAATAATTTAAAACTAGTTACATCGCATTGTGAATGTAATGAGTCCAACAAAACCGATAAGATATTTCAAAGAATAGATAAAAGAGTTTGTGTTCTGCTGTAAGAAGACTGTTTAAAACTCACTCTCATAACATTAAAGTAACACAGCTGTTTGATGTTAATTTAAATAAAATGTATTTCTCTAATGAATACTGCACAAACCATTTATCTATCTGTCTGATATGTATAAACAAATCATTCGACCAGCAGAAATAGTAATTTTTGTTACAAATGTTTGATTTAACATGATTATTTCACTAAGCACATTATTTGAGTTTGATGTTTACCAATCGTTGTCATCTCATTGCCCACCTTTGAAGCCTACATTAGGGCCTCTCCCTAACATTTTTCAAATACATTTACAGATTAACAGGAGACAATGCTATTTTATAACTAATTAACGACCACTTCAAATAGGACCCTTAGTGAATATAAATAAATCTCAGCACATTTTAAACTATAGCTATAATGATTATGATGTCTAGGTAACATAAGTTTAGTTTGACACTTGCTTTAATTAGATAGTTCAAATGGAAACCCACTGCCACTACACAGATTACTCTTACCAAACAAGCAACAAGGGATCCTTACATACACTTTATTACAGACAGGACAGCACATACCATGGCCTTTGGGTACCAGTTATGCGATTAGAAAAGCAAAACAATGAAAAGGGCACCAAGGTAAATTGATACTAAGACCCTTCACATCTTAGGCAGGAGCCACAGACAGGATAGCACATACCATGGCATTTGGTATACAAGTAGTATGCACTGACTGGAATGAGAATAGCCCAATGGGCCTACTGATGGAGATCGATCCTAGACTGACCTCGCAACAGGTGAGCGCTTTACCACTAGGCTATGTCCAGCGTCTCAACAGTCACAATGTCATAATGACCGAACACCAAGCCCCGTCTAGAACCCACACAGTGTCATAATGACCGAACACCAAGCCCCGTCTAGAACCCACACAGTGTCATAATGACCGAACACCAAGCCCCGTCTAGAACCCACACAGTGTCATAATGACCGAACACCAAGCCCCGTCTAGAACCTAGAACCCACACATGTCATAATGACCGAACACCAAGCCCTGTCTAGAACCCACACAGTGTCATAATGACCAAACACCAAGCCCCGTCTAGAACCCACACAGTGTCATAATGACCGAACACCAAGCCCCGTCTAGAACCCACACAATGTCATAATGACCGAACACCAAGCCCCGTCTAGAACCCACACAATGCGAAAATCACCAACTGCACAAAGAATACATCAGTCAAATGTCTTGCTACTGGATCCTGGATGGGCATCAACAGGACATAAAGAGGTCTTAATGTTGTGCCCTTAAGGGAATCCCCATGGAAAAATGGCCTTCATCGATCTGGTAGGGGATCAAGGCAAAGCTCATGAAACAGGAGAAGCAATATCCACTGTGCTATAAGGTCTTGGTCTGGTGCTGGGAGCGGATTCGGGAGATTTACAATTTGATGGAATTCCTTTGATACGAAGTGTCCTCGGCAATATTTGGCTATTTTACAAAGCTTAAAAAGTCATTTCTCAGTGACCTTAGAAATCAAATGAATCGACATGCAGAGAATTAGTGTGTTTTATCGGCTGTAATGAAACAGGTGGTGGTCACAAAACCCTGTCTTAGTGCTGCCATCTTCACCAAATCTCATAAAACTAGTTCTTCAGACTCGAGTATCTTGTTATCCGCGGCAAAATCAACCACATTAATGTTCAAACTATCACAACAGCTTCACAGGAACATGAAAAAAAAAGATGATACATTTTTTTTTTTTTTTAAAGCAGTAAATTATAATATAAATTACAGAAAGCTTAGACCCTGGAGAGAGAAAGTTATCTCCACGTGTTAAAGAGTTATCCCCTCAACCCATCCAATAACATTTTCAAATCAAATTGGGAAGATACATTACAATTATTTCTATGTGATTTTGATCAAGTAGGGACAAACCCACAAAGCAAGGCATTGATCAAGTAGGGACAAACCCACAAAGCAAGGCATTGATCAAGTAGGGACAAACCCACAAAGCAAGGCATTGATCAAGTAGGGACAAACCCACGAAGCAAGGCATTGATCAAGTAGGGACAAACCCACGAAGCAAGGCATTGATCAAGTAGGGACAAACCCACGAAGCAAGGCATTGATCAAGTAGGGACAAACCCACAAAGCAAGGCATTGATCAAGTAGGGACAAACCCACAAAGCAAGGCATTGATCAAGTAGGGACAAACCCACAAAGCAAGGCATTGATCAAGTAGGGACAAACCCACAAAGCAAGGCATTGATCAAGTAGGGACAAACCCACGAAGCAAGGCATTGATCAAGTAGGGACAAACCCACGAAGCAAGGCATTGATCAAGTAGGGACAAACCCACAAAGCAAGGCATTGATCAAGTAGGGACAAACCCACAAAGCAAGGCATTGATCAAGTAGGGACAAACCCACAAAGCAAGGCATTGATCAAGTAAGGGTTAAGATGTAGCTCAATGGAAGAATGCTTGCCCGACATGCAGTGGGTCACAGGTTCAATTGCCCTCGATGGATTTTGGTTTTCACCCCAATTCCAATCAGTGCTCTATGACTGGTAGATCAAAGATTGTGGTATATACTGTCCTGTCAATAGGGAAGTGCATGTGAATGTTCCTTTGCTGGGGGGTTTTAAGGAGAAACCTGTGTGGATTAAGTGTTTTTGGAAGGGTGGTCTGGATAATATGGACACCCTCTGGATCTATGTTTAGAATAAAAGACAAAATACAATTTGTTATAATGGTATTTTAATATGCATGTTCTCTCAGAAAAAATAATGCATAGCTTATACAATTTGTTATAATGGTATTTTAATATGCATGTTCTCTCACAAAAAATAATGCGTAGCTTATACAATTTAGAAGGCAAAATTTCAAGCACTTTTTAAGCACTTTTCATTGTAAAATTACAGTTTTCAAGAGCATTTGCATTCACCATATTCCATATTCATTACAACCAATATGCGATGTATTTTTCATGCTGGGGTATCATTAAATATCTATTATTTAATTCATTAAATCACCATAATTCAAATTGGTAACACCTGGTCTCATTTATTTGTGTCAGTACTCATAATAGCATATCCAACCATTCTCAATGTACATATATGTGATAAAACAACACTGACAAACTTTTCAATTATGAGAAAAACTCAGGGAAGGTTAGTTTTATTTATCAGAGAGATGTAGCCCAGTGGTAAAGCGCTCGCTTAATGCGCAGTCAGTTTAGGATCGATCCCTGTTGGTGGGCTCATCGGGCTATTACTCGCTCCAGCCAGTGCACCACGACTGGTACATCAAAGGTGGTGGTATGTGCTATCCTGTCTATGGGATGGTGCATATAAAGATCCCTTGCTGCCGATCGAAAGGAGTAGCTCATGAAGTGGCGACAGCAGGTTTCCTCCTTCAATATCTGTGTGGTCCATAACCGTGTGTCTGACGCCATATAACTGTAAGTGGAATGTGTTGAGTGCATTGTTAAATAAGGCATTTCCTTCCTTCCATTTCCTTTTAAAATTTGTATGAACCCTGTTATAGCTTTTCATTTACCAGTTGCAGAACACTGGTTGGAATGTGAAAAACCAATGGCCTTGTCCACTGAAGGGAGCTCATATATTCTGACCGACAGTGCTCCAGACAAGACAAATTATTTCCACTCCCGTAACCTTTTAAAGATAGCACCATCCAACATCAGACAGAGATGTCTGAACCCTTTATAAATAAGACTCACTTGAAAAGGCACATATTACATTTAATATATATTACTGACAGAATAAGGAAGTAAGACCACACGAAGGGCTTCAACGTGTCGTGAACTATAAAAAGATGGTTACATTTTGTTGACTAACTATGTCTATCTGACAAATCCACTCAGTTATCTGGTCTGCAAGGTGTTCAGTCAGGCAGTCACAAATTAGACAGCATGATGAAAGTCTATGTTTTATATATATAATATATATTTGTCTATTCATTAATAACTTAACTAAAAGTATATGGTCATAGCTATAGGGTATGTTCTGTTTCCTTATTTTGTCTGGTACAAAAGAGGAATAACTAAACTATTAATACTTTTTTGTTTTTAAGTTGTGGATAAATTAAGTTGATAAATGATTCATTTTTACTTTTGAGTATAAGCAGTGATATTTCATTTACTTATTAACAAAAATACTAAGTAAAATGAACCTAAAAACAGCTAATTATTTTGTTATTTTCAAAACTTTGATATAGTCTAGTGCACTGGCTGGAACAAGAAATAATCCAATGTATCCACCGACAGGGATTGATCCTAAACCGACTGCGCATCAGGCGAGTGCTTTACCAGTGGGGATATGTCCCACAACGCTGCTTTGAAAAAGCTGTGTATGGACACAGCATACATCTTTATATAAAGTCCACCTACTATAGCCCACACTACTGGGGTGGCCATTATCGACATGTCTGACTGCAGAAACAATGTTGCATGGAATTCAAATATTTAACTTTTAAAACTGATATCTAGCTTCAAACAAGAATTCCGCAGAATTACATGTTTTGTCAACCATAAACATTTTGGTGCACAGTGATAAAATGAATATCCATAAGTTCAACTATAAACAAAGTTTCAGTGAAAAGTTTGTTTTATGTAATGACACCACTAGAGCACATTGATTTATTAATCATTGGCTATTGGATGTCAAACATTTGGTAATTCTGACATGTAGTCTTAGAGAGGAAACCTACTACATTTTTCCATTAGCCATAAATGGGATAGCACATACCACAGCCTTTGATATATACCAATCGTGGTGCACTGGCTGGAATGAGAAAAAGCCTAATGGATCCACCAATGGGGATCGTCATTTACTTAAGACTTATATAGTTTGTGAGAAAATTATCTAAATCTGAAATTTTAACATTAAACTTTAATGCAAAAGTTGATGTTTTACCATGGAAAAGTAAAACCTATTTCTCACCTTTTTACTTTGTAAAAGTGAGAGAGACAAAAATATATATTATAATAAAATTTCAAATAATTTTTCTTCATGATCACATGCAATACGGACTGTATCAACCTGAAGCTACAATCTTCAACACTCACCGGATATGAAGAAGCCATTATCAGTTGAAATCTGCCACCAATACCACAGAAGTCCAGTGTAACAGCAAACATGTAATGCATACAATCGGATTTCAATCTGACAGTAAAATTGCTCAATTAACAGGCAACAACAAGACAAAATGATCCATTTGTCCCATGTTTTTATTGGAAATATCAAATGACAGTGTTTGACCCACCTATGCCAGTGTGTGTGTGTGTGTGTGTGTGTGTATTTACCATGGGCAAAGCGATTACATAAGATTTAAGTGTGTGTGTGTTACAGCATCACTAAAAGACCATGCGACAGATGTTAGAGCAGGTGGGAGACTGGTCAGCAGCAAAATAAACAATCAATAGTTCTGCATTCCTAGCTTCATATTCACTGTATTTAATGTGCTTAATTATATACAGTCGTATAATATAATGGCCACCCAAAATAACAGACTAAATACAACTATTACATGCAGGTAGCCTTTATATCAAAATACAAAAACTTGTGTTTAGAAAATACTTGAAGTGCCCATTACAGATAGATGGTTGCTAAACAAGGTGCAGGTTTGACTGTTACTGACTGTATTATTATACGTGATGTATGGATAGATGGATGGATGGATGGATGATGGGTGGGTGGGTAGGTTTTGGGTGGATAGATGGGTGGATGCATGCATGCATGCATGCATGGAGAGATGGATGGATGGATGGATGGGCATAGATGGGTGGATGGATGGGATGGATGGGGTGGATGGATGGGACAGATGGATGGATGGATGGGAGAGATGGATGGATGGATGGGCATGAATGGGTGGGTGATGGGTGGATGGATGGGACAGATGGATGGATGGATGAATGCATGGATAAGTGGATGGATGGATGCATGGATAAGTGAATGGATGGATGCATTGGTGGGTGATGGATGGATGCATGGGAAGATGGATGGGACAGATGGGTGCATAATGGATGGGATGGACAGATGGGATGGACAGATGGATGGATGGATGGATACATACATGTATAGATGCATGGGTGGATGGATGGGACAGATGGATGTATCAGACAGATGGATGAGTGAATGGATGGATGGATAGATGGATGGATGGATGGATGCATGGATGGATGGATGGATGGATGGATGCATTGATGGGTGATGGATGGATGCATGGATGGATGGATGGGCATGGATGGGTGGATGGCTGGGACAGATGGATGGATAGATGGATGGATGCATTGATGGGTGGATGCATGGATGGATGGATGGACAAGGATGGGACAGACAGATGGGTGGATGGATGGATGGATGGGACAGACAGACATATGGGTGGATGGATGGGACAGACAGATGGGTGGATGGATGGATGGGACAGACAGACAGATGGGTGGATGGATGGATGGAAGGATGCATGGCTGGATGTATAGGACAGATGGATGGGTGAATGGGCGGATGGATAGATGGATGGATGGAAGGATGGAAGGAAGGATGGAAGGATGGATGGATAGATGGATAGATGGATGGATGGATAGATGGATAGATGGATGGATAGATGGATGGGTGGGTGGGTGGATGGGTGGGTTGGTGGATGGATGGATGGATGGATGGATGGATGGATGGGACAGATGAATGGATGGGATGGTTTGGATGGATGGATTCATGGATGCATGGGTGGATAAATGGATGGATAGAAGTATAAATAATAGGATAAATGGATTGTCAGATGAATGGATAAATGGATGTTGGAAGAAGGAAGGATGAAGTAGCGATTGTGATAAATATGTGTGTATATATGGATGGGCAGATGATGAATTAATAACAATAATACATATCAAGTAACTTCAATATGTAATTCCTTCAGTATTAACCTCTCCTTAATATAAACATATGATAGTTCAACTTTTATATACTTTATTCCCCTCCCACTGTCTGCCACTACAAATGCAACCTGTAACCAACTTGTTTCCAGAATCAGTAAACAATCAGGAGACATTATGAACTGTTGATAACAATAGCTGCCTACAAGACAGACAAACAAACAATGGAAGACTTCAAAGCATTGTCTTCTATCTGTTGGCTGGTAGCTTGAGTGGCAAGTTGTGCAAGGAATTTTCATGTTACAGGTGAAATTCAGCTGCGATCAGTGTAAACTCAGTCTAGCTAGACCATTTGCTTTCTTCTTTCCACCGAGGAAAGATCGTTCACAATCTATATACTACTCAAAAGAATTTAACGGTCAGACGATATTTTCGACATTATTTTCTGAATGTCAATTATATTAGCTAGACCATAATGTCACGCATGTTATTGTTCCATTTTGACGAAAGTGGGTCTAAGCAACCCATAAATGAATTAAAATCCACTGTCATTGACACTGTCGACTAGTTCTAATGGAGAAAACATGCTTACATTTGCACGTAAATTATGGTGAAAGCGAAAGGTCTGCTAAGTGCCCATAACTTGCTTTGTTACAAAGTGCTTCATTTGCACGCTTTGCACGTGTATTCCATGTTCCCAATGCTGAATTTCCGTATAATTGGAGCTTGTGTTCGTGTACGGTGCACACTCCAAATTCGACAATGGTACGACTTCAACTGACTATCGAAGATCGAGGAAGGGCTATTGCTTGGCTTCAGGATGGCAATACGCAAAGAAATGTTGCTCTGAGACTTGGTGTCAGTCAGAGTGTCGTTGGCCGACTGTGGCGGATGGCAATCTGAATGAGATTATCCGGCCGTTGGTTCTCCCAGGCCTTCAGCAGATTGGCGGCGGGGCAGTTCTGCAGGATGACAATGCCAGACCCCACCGTGCCAGGGTGGTAACGGACTTTCTCAGACAACAAGGTATCGCCAGGATGGATTGGCCAGCATATTCGCCTGACTTGGCCCCAATAGAGCATGCCTGGGACGAATTAGGCAGGAGAGTTCGGGATAACCATGCCCCTCCGGCCAACCTTCATGATCTGGGTCAACTTCTTATGGCAGAGTGGCAGGCCATTCCCCAAGAGTTCTTCAGACGTCTGATCAACAGCATGAGGCAACAATGTGTCTAGTGTATTCGTGCCAGGGGTGTATTCACACACTATTAAACGAATGTTCTAATGTGTAAAATCCATGTTTGACAACCTTCAACTTTGACAGCATGTCATGTGACTTTCTTGTATACAGTGACGTTTATTTGTGGGTTTTTGTAAATATGGAACAATAAATAAAAAATTTGGTGTAGTTTACATCATCAATCTAATACACTCTGAAACTTATTTGGTTATAAATTTTTGACCCTTAAATTCTTTTGAGTAGTATATTAGTGTTAGTGTCTATTTGTAATTCAATCTGTCTGCTGTTCATCCATCCATCCGTCTGTCTGTTGTCTGTCTGTTTTAACCTGACTACTCTTTTTTTCATTAGTTGTAAGATTGTTTAATATATTCTTTCAATATGGCAATGTTAAGAGTCTGTTCCCAGGACAGATGTGTTTTAACTTCAGGTTTATATATCAGCACCTTAGTAGATGAAACCCAAATTTGCTACTACTAAAAAGCAGCAAGAAATCTATTATATGCATCTTCCAAATTAAAAGACAGTACAAACGACAACCACTGATGGACCAGTCATAGCTAGGGTACTGGTTGGAACTGGTGTAGGTCTAGCCAGGATTTTATATTGAAGGGACATTGTGGAAGATGGAGGGTGAGATGTAGCCCAGTAGTAAAGTGCTCGCTTGATGTGTGGTCAATTTGGGATCGATCCCCATCAGTGGGCCCATTGGGTTATTTCTCGTTCCAGCCAGTGCACCACAACTGTGGTATGTGCTATCCTGTCTGTGGGATGGTGCATATAAAAAAAATCCCTTGCTACTAATGGGAAAATGTAAAGGTTTCCTCTCAAAGACTACGTGTATTTGTCAAAATTACCAAATGTTTGACATTCAATAACTGATGATTAATAAAAATCAATGTGCTCTAGTGGTGTCGTTAAACAAAACAAACAAACTTATTCTAAGACTGATCAACAACTGAATAACATTCAACACTCAAAAACTGAATAACATCCAACACTCCACTGAATTAGGAAGCAAGGGAAGAATGGACACAGGAAGGAAGGAAGAAATATTTCACTTAACGACACACTCAACACATTTTTATTTTGTTTATACGGCATCAGATATACGGTTAATGACCACACAGATAATGAGAGGAAATTTGCTAGCATCACGCCATGGCTACTCTTTTCAATTAGCAGCAAGAACATTGTTTAGACGCAACCTACAGGAGCAGCCGCAGGATTTTTCTTGGAAGGGGTTGCAATATCAAAAGCAGGGGCAACACAGTGTAAAAAATAGTGGTATGGCTCAAGGTTGCCAGACTCTCCTTTCAAATTCACCTGTGAAGAACATTTTCACAGATACAACAAATATACCCCCCCCCCCCCCAAAAAAAAGTGGCTATACCGTCTGAGCCGCCCCTCAAAAAGGAGCACCTATAGTATTGCAAAGTACATTAACATGATCACCCCCAGCACCCTCCTTCTGGATCAGCACCTGCCATAACAGTCTTTTTTACACCAATTGTGGTACACTGGCTGGAATGAGAAATAACCCAATCAAACCACCAGTGGGGATCAACTTGATTACATTGCGTTGTAGTAAGGTCCCATTTCCAGAAAAAATTTTTTATATATCAAGTTTGCGCATTTCTTTAGGATTATATCAAAACTTATTTTTCTAACCTAATTTGGGGGAGCTGAATAAAAAAAAAAAAAATTGGGCATCTGAGAAATTATGTTTAGGGGTGAAAATTACATAAACAAAATGGTAGTACAAAAAATTAGGATTGTGTTAATGTATCTAAGTACAATAATGCATCACAGACCATGTTTTTAGTTATTTTTGTACAATTATTTTTTAAAGATGGTATACAACATACTCTTCTAATCATATTTAAAGATGCTGAATTAGGAAACATAAGAAGACTTGGGGGAAAAAAACCCAAGTCCATCAATGGCAATAGATCCTATAGACCATCACACCTGAGGTAATAGCAATGAACTACAAATCCCATCCTACCCATCATACATGAATTGGCTGCACACAAAGAGAAATAATGTGGGGTTTTTTTTTAAAAGAGGCTGGGATATAGCTTCTATAGATGCTTTTCATGTATGTATTAAGTAACAGTTCTGAACTTGTTAACAGTTTTACAGTTCTGTGTTGTAATATTTCCAACACTTGGCAGACTCACAAGATTCCAGTTTCAGCATCGCCCTGGACCAGACACAACATTGGAACTTACATCACAATACTTGTACAATAAATTGCACTTGGCTTGAGACCAATAAATTCTCAACATAGTTGAATTGGTACATTTTTTCATATTCATAGGTGTGTAAGTTCATTCCCCGTGATCATGATTACAATCTCAGCTGTGTGTTTTAAATTCTTGAAGTCCCTAAGCATATAACATTGAGGGTACATAGGGCTGATCCCAATAAAATCAATACGTCTTTATCTAGTGAAACTTTTACTTTTGTTCAAGTTGGAGAAGAAATTCATCGGGTGCATATGCACCTCCTAAAAGTAATGTGTAATTTTTAACAAGTAGATGAAATATTCATTAAATCAAATTTACGTTTGTTTCAGTTGGACATCACCAAGAGGGGGGGGGGGGGGGGGGTGGGACGTAGCTCAGTGGTACAGCGCTCACCTGATGCGCAGTCGATCTAGGATCGATCCCCGTCTGTAGGCCCATTGGGCTATTTCTTGTTCCAGCCAGTGCTCTACAACTCGTGTAACAAAGGCTGTGGTATGTACTATCCTGTCTGTGGCGACAACGGGTTGCCTCGCTCAATATCTGTGTGGTCCTTAACCGCATGTCCGACACCATATAACCGTAAATAAAATGTGTTGAGTGCGTCATTAAATAAAACATTTCCTTCCTTCACCAAGAGACCCCAACCCCACATACCCTATTTCATTCAGGGAGATGGGAAAGAAAATTATTTTAAAATGTCATTTTAATTTACAAGTGCTCTTTTTGGTTACTAGGAGAAGTTCTTGTTTTATTGCTCCCTAATTTTCTTCTACAACCCTTTGATTTAGGCCATGTATAGCCATAAAATCCTATTAAAAACAAATATTCATATTTGGGTTTTTTTTACAACAGAATGCAAAAGAAATAATTATGGATTAAGCAACATGAGACCAATACAGAATGCCTGTACAGTGTCCAGGTCCCATGAGTGCCAAACAATTCACCCCACTTGGCAGGGTAAGAGTATTCCCCTGACAAATGAGCCTGTACAGTGTCCAGGTCCCATGAGTGCCAAACAATTCACCCCACTTGGCAGGGTAAGAGTATTCCCCTGACAAATGAGCCTGTACAGTAAGTAGACAGAATGGAATGTGACTGGTTACACCACAGGTACACAGCAGACTGCATTAGGTACACAGCAGACTGCATTAGGTACACCCACCTTACAGAACAATGTTCCACTAGCAGTAACAATGTTGAACAATAACTAATAATGTTGTACAATAAGCAATAATGCTGTAGGCCTACAATAAGTAACAATGTTGTACAACTCATAATAATTATGTTGAGTAATGCAGATCTTGTAAACCATTAATACTGCAATCAGTCTTTCGATTCCATAATATTGTTTTTTTTTGTGTGCCCCTATCATCCAAAGATTCAGGCATGCCCCACCCACCCCTAACACATACACACCCTGGGCCCCAACCCCTGAAAAACCAGTGACCAGGTCCAGGATTGGAAACAAATGCCAATAGACAGTGGGCTGTTGCGGTATCTTAAAAATAAACATTCCTTTTTATTCAGACTTATACCTGTTTGATTCCTGTCTAGTTTTCCTGGCTGACATACCAATATGTACCAGATATACCGTGATAGAGTAATGAGAGTGATGTTTGTGCCACACCCAGATTCTGACTAGGCCCATCACCACTCAGATTTCCGGGAGGGGTGTGGTGCACACACACTGTTAATTCACTGTTTATTTATTTCAGGGTCGGTGCATACTGCATGTATATAACACCTCTAGTGTCTCCCTTGATGTGTTAAAACACACTGTGGTCAGATATCATTCTGGAGTTTTTAAAAACAATTTACCTTGATTATTTTTGTATGAGAATGCGGAAGAAATAAAATGTTTAGCTGAACGAAGGGATGAACATTCCTAACAATATGGTGATTTATTGGCCGATTGCTTCCTGGTTTATTGGTTGTATGGACGAAACAGCAGCAGAGTTTAAAGTTTTTTTTTTTTTTAATGACACCACTAGAGCACATTGATTAATTAACCATCGGCTATTGAATATCAAACACTTTGTAATTATGACTCGTAGTGATCAGAGGAAACCCACTATGTTTTTCAATTAGCAGCAAGGGATCTTTTATATGCACTTTTCCACAGACAGGAAAGCACATACCACAGTCTTTGACCAGTTGTGGTGTACTGGTTGGAAGAAGAAAAAAGTTGAATGGATCCACCGAGGTGGTTCGATCCTGCGACGCAAGCACCTCAAGCAAGCACTCAACTGACTGAGCTAAATTCCGCCCCACGAAAGGATAAACATTGCGAACAAGATGTTGATTTATTGGCCAATTGTTTCCTGGTTTCTTGGTTATGTGGATCAAACAGTAGCACTTACGGTAGATGCAGACTTTCAATTAACTTTGTGGAAATTATAAATATTCCTTTATAAACAATGTGTATAGAAATCTAACACAACCTTTAGTCCACAGACTGGTACTGGTATACAGCAGCAGCATATTTGCAGTTCTATGTGCATTTTAGAAGCTTGGAAAAAGAGCATGGAAACACCCTCCCATATATTAGTACATCAAAATAAAATGATAATATTTCTTAGGTTATTTAAAAAAAAAAACTTACAGAATAAGAATAATTTATTTATATAACACCCGAATATGGGCAGAGCAAAAATAACAATATAATATACATTTATCTGCAGTAACAATAACATGTACCAACGTAAGTTATATCTCAATTATACAAAATTGTAAGTTAAAAAAACATACTTCATAACATGGCTGTACCTATCCAAAAATAACTAAGAGATGGTGGTCAAGGCAATAATTTGTTTGTTTTTTAAATAAGCAAACAGTAGTAACATAATCTTCTCTAGTAAGACAAAAATGACTCTTTGGGAGGGGGGGGGGGGGGGGTCTGTTCTCCATGGACCTGCATAAAACTTAATACATTTCAGCTAATTTCATGCAAATCTTGTTGTCCCAGCTTGCAAGTATTACTGCACCAGCCATTACAATAAATATTGTTTAAATGGAATAACACTGGAATTTGCACTAATCTGCGGAAGTGACCCACCATGGGGACAGACTGTGGACCTCGGCCTCTGTCGATGGTCGGAGGGCGGAATCACAATACCAGGAGCAGTAAATCAGAGAGATGTGGCCATAACTGTCCATGATCATTAAAGCACAATAAAAGAAGAAACATTGAAGCAATTGTTGAGGAATGTAAACACAAGGACACAAGATTGATTTAGATGATTGGGTAAGTGGAACAAGCCAAGTTTTAATTGACAGACACCAGATGAAAATTGGCTGTCCTGGGGTTAGCTACATTTGTGCACGATTTATGAGCAATGCCTGTCGTTGGTAATTGGGTATGGGTCAACGGGTGCAGGGTGTGGGTTGTAAATAATCAAAAATGCAAGATGTACAGAAAAATTAAAACCATCGGTGAAAACTGATTTGTCAATTAACTGCAAAACACATGGTTCTTTAATTCAAATTTAAATTATGTTGATGCTTTTAACCATACATATTTATTGTTATTAAACCTACCTGCCATACCCACCTACCTACACACATGTACCTACTTAACCTGTTATCCAAACAATTCACATACATATCCATTTTCCTATTAACCTACCTAACCACCCCAACCAAGAGTATGCACTCTAACCACCCTACTGACTCTATCTAACTATTTATCTAAGATCCATCTACCTAACTACATCAATCAATAAACAAACTTCCAACAAATCAGCCAACCATTTAATCAACCAACCATCCAACAAATTATTTCAATTAGTATTAATGGAAAACATTAATTTTGAAACTTCCTATACTTATAACTGTATTATTAATCACTTATTACTCAATGACAAACATTTGATATTTCTGACAGTGTCTTAGAGGAAACTCACTCTATATTTGCAATAGCAAAAATGGATCTTTTATATGCACAGACAGGACAGCACATAGCATGGCCTTTGAGCACCAGTTCCTACAACAAGGAAGGAAGGAAATGTTTTATTTAAGGATGCACTCAACACATTTTATTTATGGCTATATGGCGTCAGACATATGGTTAAGGACCACACAGATATTGAAGGAGGAAACCTACTGTCGCCACTTCATGGGCTACTCTTTTTGATTAGCAGCAAGGAATCTTTTATATGCACCATCCCATAGACAGGATAGCACATACTGCAGCCTTTGATGTACCAGTCGTAGTGCACTGGCAGGAGCGAGAAATAGCACAATAGGCCCACCGATGGGGATCAATCCCAAACCAACCGCGCATCAAGCAAGCGCTGTACCACTGGGCTACGTCCCGCAACTCCCACAACAATGAAGACTTACATCAGTAAGATAATTCATCCATAATACCTTAAATGGTACATAGTGTCATATGCGTCATTTGTTTTGCATTTTTGATTCTATAGGAGAACTGTTCAAGCACACCTATCATGGACACAACCTCTAATTTCACCAGAGAGGTTTGTCCAAGACCTGACATTTTGTTCAGTATTGCACTGCTGTTCGCTACGCAGCTAGTTTCAGAGATCGCTACACAATTGTAAAACATTAACCAGTAATTGCTAATCAATTTTCAATTGACTAGAAATATATTGCTGATCAAGATTTTGAAAACAAAATGTTCCCTGCAACTATAACTTGAAAAAAGCACCGGTATTTAGTAGTCAAACTCTATGTACATGCTTATATCCTTTCAAGGACGAGGCACAACCAGTAATTAAAATTTTCTTGACCAACAGAAAAAACAACACTGGAATTATTGTTTTTGTGAATTATTTTCAAGGTGTAGTAAGTTTGAGTAGTGTTACAAAAATAAACATACTTCAAACTTTCCACTCTAACTGGCTCTGTTTATGAGCTGGAGCAGATTATCTGGAAACCTGACAGAAGTTATTGCCTGGCTAATGGGAAATAACTCTATCAGAAGAGCATCTTGTCAAGCCAAATGCTGAAAAACACTTCTCCATTCAATGCTTTGGAAAGAACAATTTCACAAATGCCAGAACAGCTGAGAGATCGCGATAACTACAAATTAGGTTCATGCTTCCATAAATAAGCATAATACCTGCATGAAGGTTGTTGTGATAGAAATATTTGTTTTAGGTAAATTTAAAATAAACGTTTTTACAGACTTTTGAATCCTTTACGTATTTCACAAGCTGAAGTGAACCAACAATACCATTAGCACAATCAAAAGCAAACAGTTCATAAGACTGAGTCTAAGAAATATTGAGTAAAAAGCGGTCATGATTACTTCTATGGTTGCAAAAAGGAAGATCTCTTCATTTCACAACAGGCCTATCTACAATACAATTAAAACAAAAAATAATAATAATTATTATTTGATGATACTTCAGCACAATTTAAACTATGGCTATATTGTGCGAAGCTTGTAGTGATTTTGACAATAGGTTGAGAGAGAAAGAGAGAGAGAGATGGGAACGAGAAAAGAAAACCCATAGTAAGGTATCTTTTATATCACTAATAAAGTATCAAAATATCAATTATATTACTATAATGCTTTTAAACTGTTACTAGTGTTGTCAAAGTGGCGGGACGTAGCTCAGTGATACAGCACTCGCTAGCTCGATGCGTGCTCGGTCTGGGATCGATCCCCATCGGTGGGCCCATTAGGCTATTTCTCATCACAGCCAGTGCACCATGACTGGTATATCAAAGGCTGTGGTATGTGCTATCCTGTCTGTGGGATGGCACATATAAAAGATCCCTTGCTGCTAATTGGAAAGAGTAGCCCATGAAGTGGCGACAGCGGGTTTCCTCTCTCAATATCTGTGTGGTCCTTAACCATATGTCTGACGCCATATAACCATAATTAAAATGTGTTGAGTGCATCGTTAAATAAAACATTTCCATTTCCATAATGTTGTCAACGTGTCAAATTTCTACTATTGTTTGATTATAAAAGTAGTTTTTTCTTAATTCTGCTGCTGCCACTTCTAAATAAAGCCAAGATAATGCTATATGAACTTTATCCCTTCCTTCATTGAGACAACAAAACATACACGATCACAATGCAATTTACAAACTTAAGAAATGATAGTTGTTATTTAGCAATGCCTTTTAATGTAATTTTGAGAGAGAGAGAGAGAGAGAGAGAGAGAGAGAGAGAGAGAGAGAGAGAGAGAGAGAGAGAGAGAGAGAGAGAGAGAGAGAGAGAGAGAGAGAGAGGGGGGGGGGGGGGGGGTGTTAATGGTTTCTTTGTCCGAGTGTTAAGCTTTCAATAATTCATTCATCAATCCATCCATCCATCCATTCATTCATCCATCCATTCATCCACCCATCCATCATCTACCATTTCATTCATTCACTCCTTCATTGTTTCACAGTACTTTTATCAAGATGACAGCCATGTGCAGTGAATGAATATATGCATAGCAGCTAGTGCAAAAGGTTTAAACATTCTATGGTTTCCTTTCATTTTAAAAAATTCTTAAAGTATTTCTTATCGCTGGTTTTCTGTCTTTTGCAAGCATTTGAACAACCCGTCTACATTCCTGCCATCATCACCAAGTGCTATATATAGTCACAAGACATTCTAATGCAAAGTGTTGAGGGAGAACACTTTGTATTTCACCATGCTTGCTATATTTATCAATTCCACACATTTCTCAGCTGTTTTTTCCCCAGCGGCTTACACAACAAGTAATTAAATGAGCCCCGAGTTGAAGGAAATACATGTATACATGCCAAACTAAACAAGGCAAGCTCATTAGTGGATATTAGATATTTAATTAACGAAACTGCACACTTTATGATCATTTTTAAAAATTAAAAAAAAATATAGATCCACCAAGAGTGATTTCGTGAATGGAATTTCTTTTTACACTTTGAATTTATTAACTACCTTTGGTATCCACTACTGCTAATAATTAAAACTTCATTTTTGAAATTATTTACACCTAACCACATTAGTACAAATTTGAAAAAAGAAAATATATTTCTTTAAAAAATAACCTGAATGAACCTATTATTTTAAATATTATATGTATTTGTTTCACATATATCTATTACAGGTGATTTAGTAAACATTATTTAGCCAGTGCACCACAACTGGTATATCAAAGGCTGTGGTATGTGCTGTCATGTCTGCGGGATGGTGCATATAAAAGACCCCTTGCTACTAATGGAAAAATGTAGCGGGTTTCCTCTCTAAGACTTATATGTCAAACTTACCAAATGTTTGACATCCAGTTGCCGATGATTAATAAATCAATGTGCTCTAGTGGTGTCGTTAAACAAAACAAACTTTAACTTTCAAGCTCCGTGAGTAGAGCACTCACTTGAGGTGTTTGCATCATAGGATCGAACCACCTTCGGAGGACCCATTCTCTGGTTATTTTCCCATTCCAACCAGTGCACCATGACTGGTATATCAATGGCTGTGGTATGTGTTGTCCTGTCTTTGGGAAAGTGTATATTAAAGATTCCTTGCTGCTAATGGAAAAATGTTGTGTGTCCTCAAAGACTTTGTGTCAAAAATGACCAAATGTTTAACATCCGCCAATGAGTAATAAAAAATAAATCAACGTGCTCTAATTGGGTTGTTAAACAAAATAAACTTTTACTTTTTATCTACCACCGACTGTAAGAATTTGGAAGGAAGGAAGATTCGAAGGAACAATTTTTTTAAATTATTTAACGATGCACTCAAAACAATTTTATTTATGGTTATATAGTATCAGACATATGGTTAACCTTAAGGACCACACAGATAATGAAAGAGAAAACCTGCTGACATTATGTCATGGGCTACTTTTCAATTACCAGGAAGATATCTTTTATATGCACAATCTCACAGACAGGACATTACATACAACAGCCTTTGTTAAATCACCAGTGGAAAAATTACTTTGTTTCAAAAATGATCCAATGTTTGACACCCAATAGCCTATGAGTAATAAAAAATCAATAATCTCAAGTGTTGTTTAAAAAAATAAACTTTTACTTTTTATCTACCACTGACTATATGAATTTGGAAGGAAGGAAGATTCAAAGGAAGGAAAAAAGAGTTTTATTTAATGATGCACTGAAAACAATTTTATTTATGATTATATGGTGTGAGACATATGGTTAAGAACACTTGCAGATACTGACATTATGCAATGGGCTACTTTTCAATTACCAGGAATGGATTTTTTATATGCACCATCTCACAGACAGGACAGTTCATACCACAGCCTTTGTTAACTTATCAGAGCATTGGCTGGAAAGAGAAAAAGCCCAATGGGCCCACTGATGAGAATTAATCCTAGATCGATAGCACATCAGATGAGCACCATACCACTGGGCTATGTCACCATACCACTGGGCTATGTCACCATACCACTGGCCTATGTCACCATACTTCTGGGCTATGTCACCATACCACTGGGCTATGACACCATACCACTGGACTATGTCACCATTCGTCTGGGCTATGTCACCATACCACTGGGCTATGTCACCATACCACTGGCCTATGTCACCATACTTCTGGGCTATGTCACCATACCACTGGGCTATGACACCATACCACTGGACTATGTCACCATTCGTCTGGGCTATGTCACCATACCACTGGGCTATGTCACCATACCACTGGCCTATGTCACCATACTTCTGGGCTATGTCACCATACTTCTGGGCTATGTCACCTTACCACTGGCCTATGTCACCATACCACTGGGCTATGTCACCATACTTCTGGGCTATGTCCTGCCCCAAATGTGGAAAAATACAGATAGGTGACAGCCAAACAGAGGTGGCTGCTTCAATTAGATTTATCATAAGTCTGATTGCACAATATTTATAGTATCACTGAATTTTAGTTAACTAAATGGTTATAATAGTTTGTACAAAATACTCCTATTGGCATATAGTTTTTGTAAATTTCAGTCACAAATTTATACTGACACTTCTACCTGGATAAAAACCAAAGGTACTGACTTACCTGAAAAGTGACATCCTGTATCCAGGTAAATTAAGAAAGTGATCACCTTGAACAAGGTAATAACGAGAAGCAATCAGACCTGTGGTGTCTGAGCGTTAGTCTAGAACCTGTTAACGTAAGTTTCAGCTACATGGATTTAGAACTGCCGACTTTTTCAAGTTTCACAAGGCTCGTATTAGTGAGAAATTCTAGCTGTAAATAAATTAGCAATTTTGGGAGGAATCCAAGATTCTCAAAACTGCTGGCTCTGTTGCAGCAGTGACACCTGGCGAAAAGTTGTGGGGAGTCTTTGAAGTTGCTCAGTCAATTGTTCAGTGATTTACATGAACACACTGTCTATACACAGAAGAAGAATGTTTCAGTCACGAGTTTGCCAACTTGTTATCAGTTCTCTTGGCAGTATATTTTTGTTTTGTTGTAACCTGTCAGAAGTTCTAAGACAGAATCTCAGAAAGTCTGTCCATTAACTGCTAAACCATTTGATTTGATTTGTTTAATGGTGGAGTAATCAAATAGGCCTATTAAGAGTTAAATTGAAGCAGTGGGAATTGTAAGTATAAAAAAAAAGGAAAGGCAAAATTAAGTTATAGATTGAAAGGCCCCAGCTTAGGGCACTGGATTTGGAGCAATTGCTCTTGTTACCCCTTTGATTGACACTACTGTAATGAATATATATGGAGTTCAGAGAGAAAGAGAGTGAGAGACTGAGAGAGACTGAGAGAGAGAGAGAGAGAGAGAGAGAGAGAGAGAGAGAGAGAGAGAGAGAGAGAGAGAGAGAGAGAGAGAGAGAGGGAGGGAGGGAGGGAGGGAGGGGAGAGGGAGGGGAGAGAGAGGGGGGGAGGGAGAGAGATTGAGATTCTTATGTATTCCAAATAATAAAATAATAATTATTTTTGAAGCATATCCTATCTCGATCAATCGATCAATAAAATCACTCACTCACTCACTCACTCACTCACCTACCTCACTAACTCACTCATTCAAATCAACCAACCAACCAAACCAAACCAAACCAAACCAAACCAAACCAAACCAAACCAATCAAATCAAATCAATCACCAACCTTACCACTCAGTCACTCATCCAATAGCCAACTACCCACCCAACCAACCCACACACTAATCAATCAAACATTTAAAATTTAAATACAAAATTATTAATTACCCCCAAAAAGCTGTCATTCAAACAAGCAAAATACAACTTCACAAAAATGACAACTAAAGGGAAGCAACTCACATCAAACAATAGCTAAACATGAAAAAGGATGCTGCAAGTAAAAAAACAGCTGTAGGACATATGTAAAACTCACAGGATAAACACAACTGTTTATTATATAACACAAAAGAAGTAATACTGTTGATTTGCAAAGGGTGGTGATGGTGTGTGCAAACTGTTTGTTATGAAACGTGGTAGCATCACAGTGACGGCTCATTGTTGGTTTGACTTATTACCACCAACTCCAGTACAAGCAAACACACGTGCTACTTCAAACAGATTCCAACAATAATTGGGCAATACTAGTCATGAATACTACCTGTGTCTTAACGGCCTTTCTTTTCAAAAAGTGTAGTGAATGTAGCAGTACCAAGTTAAGTACCTGTAAAACCTGTTAAATCAATCACCTCTATATAAGCAGTCACCTGCCTTAAGTAGCTTGACCCCTTTTTTGTCCTGGACGGAGGAGCCAACACCTGTACTCATGACAGGTGTGTACTACAACAGCTTGTTTGGAATATGCACGTTAAAACATATGACCTGACCTGACCTGACCTTAAGTAGCTTCTTTTCTTTTTATATTAAGGTATCTCATCTTATTCTTAATTATTTAGTATACAGACCGGCTACAGATTGATGGGGTCAATCATAGGACTGTGGATGCATGATGAACAAAAAACAAACCATTGATGATGTTACTGAGGATGATGAAAATTATGATGATAATGATGATCTGATGACAATGAAGATGATGGTAATCACACAAATTCTAATGACAGTGTAATCATCATATCATTTTGTTATCATTTTGATGTGATTGTTACCGAGGATGATGAAAATGATGATGATAATGATGATCTTGATGACAATGAAGATGATAGTAATCACACAGATTCTAATGACAATGTGATTTCATTTCAACTTATTTTCATGCTTATATTCAATTAAGGTTCAAGCACGCTGTCCTAGGCACACACCTCAGCTATTTGAGCTGTCTGTCCAGAACAATGGGTGTGGTTGTTAACAACAAGGTCACACTTTTTTCCAAATCTGCCACCATATACAATGTTATTTTAATTACAAAACACTTGTCTAAAGCTCTCTGAACAAGACTGTTTTAATCCGCTGTTACTGTGAACGACAGACAGATTAGCTGTGGATTATCACGGTAAACAGACTGTCAGTTCATTAAAGCTGTGAATCACACACTCGAGCTCAGGGTAATTAATTTGTGTTTCACAAGACTTCCACTAATTCTCACGGGTCTCCTACAACCCCTTTCCGTAACTATTTCTCCTCCGAGGCTCGCCAAAAACAATCACGGCTCCCTACTGTCTCAATATAAATGTAAATTTTTAATTAATCTTAACCTAAAAATCACTAGATTTGCTCAAATTTAATCATGACACACAGTTTCATTGCATCTATGGAGGAGTCGACTTATTAGAAATGTAATTATTTCGATAATGTGTCTCGGAGGCAATTGCGTCATCATGACAAACCGTTGCATAAACTTCAATATAGCGATTATAAAAATCAAAAGTTTACTGCACATTGATGGATATTTTCATCTAGGGACATAAATTATCAACATTTATCGATGGAAGTAATATCAGAATTATGGCCAGCTAATCTCTAGGCGGGCTGGTTTAATTTGAACCAAATTTAAGGTAATGTTTTTGGCCCCGTGCAGTCCCACGGGGCCACAAGCATTACCTTTAAAACACCTCTGGTGCATAAACCACACAAATGTACAGATGTGGCGGAACTTAAGCACAGGGAACTGAAGGACCACTGGGTTTTATTGGATGGAGAGAAATGCCTGGAGGTCTTAATGGCTGTCCTAACTAACCCTAGACCACTGGGTATTATTAAACAGAAGGCTGAAGGTCTTATTGATTGATTGTCCTAACAAACCTTCTGCCCTGATTTCAGGGCCAGACCTAGTATAAAATACTTGGGTTGGGGTTTTCAGGGCACAGTAATGTATATCTCATACCAGCCATGAGCAGATGATATCCTTCTCTATGGGAGAGTTTTGCTGTTTTATTTATGTCTTGATCAATGTTTTTACACACTGACTATAAAAATCAAACATTGTTAATAATTTCTGATACATTTTTCCTTTTCTTTTTAAGTCAAGCAAAATGGAAGTTACTGACAAGAACACTAAACAAATTCCTGTTTGAGGTATAAATTATTTTCTAGCTAGTCAAAATGGGCACTTTTGAACTAAAATATGCTCTTATTCATATTTTCTAACAAGTAACTGCATATGCTTTTCCTTCCCCCTCCCACCATCACAATACAACCCTGGTCTTTCACTGTTGATCTCAACCATCACATTAAAGCTGAATGTGGCTAATTTTTTTAATGAAATCAGCCTAATACAGATTTAACAGACAACGGAGGAACAAATTGTTTTGTGCTAACCGGTTCACCATTGCCTCCCTACCCCCATTTCCACCAACTAGATATGTCACTGAACTTTCGAGGATTACCCCAACCAACATTGTAAAACTGAATGTATAGCCAATGTTTTAAATAAAATCAATTAAATACAGACCATTAGACTTAACAGACAATGAAGTCGCAAACTGCTTTGTGTTAACCCACTCACCCTTGCCCCCACCCCAACCCCACCACAAACTTGCTATGCCCCTGAACTTTCACAAATTACCACAACTTACAACAATAAAGCCGAATATGACTGATGGTTTTTTTTAATGAAATCAAGCCTACGGCTAATACAGATGATTAGAGTCGCCAACCGCTTTGTGCTAACCTACTCCCCCTTGCTCCCCCCAACCCCACCCAGCCACAAACTTGCTATGGCCCTGAACTTTCACTAATTACCACAACCAACAATACCAAAGCCAAATCCAGCTAATGTTTTTTAATGAAATCAACCTAATACAGACAACCAGACATAACAGAAGACAATGTCATGAACCGCATCCTGCTGACCCACTCAATTCACAATGGATCGACCCTTCACGCATCTTTAGCATAATGTCGCCTGGACTCCCAGCTCTCTGTTGGGGTCACTTGTCTTGACCTCCGTGCAAAGATTTTCATTCCGACCGCCATAAATTTCATTAAGATATTGCTGCATTTTGGCCCATTCTGCCCAAGTCCTGTATGATCGACAGATCCCGGGGGAGTGTTCACTAACTAAGCTTTTTACACAATCACAAAAAATGTCTTGATATTCTCGGTGCAGACCGGTTGTCATAAATAACTGAAAGGGAAATGGGGAAAGATTGATTAATGTTGGGGTCAGGTTTGCTCTGGTGAATTTATTATTCATAACGGGCCAAAAAAACTGATTGTTTGTCGACACAGGGTGACAGAAAAAAACTTGCCGTGTCAATACAAATGAGCTGTTTGTTTCGGCTTTTTCTATAATTATGTGAAAAACATAAAAATTAACTCCCATCAATTGTTTTCAACAACTTGTCTTTGTGGCCACCTGTCTTAAAGTTACTGGGCAACCAAATGAATAAACCAGCAGATGATCAGTACCGTGATTATTAGGGAATTGGTTTAGGATTGATATCCATTACATTGGTGGGCCCACTGTGCTATTTCTCATTCCAGCCAGTGCTCCATAACTGGTGTAACAAAGGTTGTGGGATAATGCATATAAAATATCCTTGCTGCTAATTAATGAAAAAAGAGTAGTCTATGGAGTGGTGACTCAGGTTTCCTCTCTAATTATTACTGTAGTCTTTAACCACATGTCCAACACCATAAAACCAAAATTAAATGTGTTCAGAGAGTCGTTAAATAAAACATTTTTTTCTAGGTGTTTTTTACATGGAAAAAAGAAAAGGAAACAATATGTGTTTAATAACATTTTCCCATTAGCAGCAAGGGATCTTTTATATGTAATTTGACAAAGACAGGACAGCACATACTTCAGCATTTGATGTACCAGACATGAGACAATGGCCGGGATGGGAACAACCAAATGGGTCCACTGAACGTTTATTTAGAGTAATAGTAGTTTTTAATTATAGCAATGTAAAACCAGTTTATGGACAAAATAAGAAATTTATGCAAATTATTTATTTCTGCAAAAATAAAGTTTTTAAACATGGTATGTGATATCCCAATTTCTTGCATATAGATTATTAAATACAAGGTGTCACTTGTTACAATTTTTTGGCAATGAGAATCTCTGACATGACATATTAGACTACAGCTGCTATACAGCATGAGATATTTAATATGAACTTTTTTTTACAACAGGATTGCACACACCAAGGCTTTTAATATAAATTAACCCTGAAACACTCATTGAAATAGCAAATATCTCAATGGAGACCATGAGAAAAATCAATTCTATGAGCCACTACAACTTTCACCAAGCTCTATCCTTTTAACATCATTTACAAAACACAGCTGATGAATCCACCAAGGCAGCAAGAGTTATCTCCCCTCATTAATTCCTCCATACCATCCACATTTTGTTTGACTGGCTTATCTGTGAACTGTTTGATTTTTTTTTGTCACTGACTGTCAAAGTCAAAGTCTGTTTTTGTTTAACGCCACTACTTGAGCACATTAATTTATTAATCACCGGCTATTGGATGTCAAACATTAGGTAATTCTGACATAGTCATTGACTGTGACTATCCTATGATGGAGAAACTTGCAACTAAACTAACGGCCGTATCAGCACGACTCGACCAGGTAATTACCATGATTCTAGCAGAGTAAACAAAGAGCACGACCCAATCAACTCAAGGGGCATTGTGTTTGTTCAAAACGCTTGAACAAGTCCAGTTTACAGACCGGAGAGCAATGGTTTTTTTCTCCTCCTGGCAAATTAAGAATGCGTGTGAAATGAAAAATCTCCTTGCTAAATCGGCTGAGAGATGTGAAATCTCAGTGTTAGTGTGCGTCTGAGGGAAGATACGCATTTATCAAATAAACAGAGGCGCATTTATCAACACACTACATGTGTAATGAATTGTAAAATATTTTAAAGTTTTAATGATCAGTGAGTTATTTTGTTTTTCATCTGTGCTAGAAAAAGACATTAATTACATACGGGTTATTTCAGAAATTATTACATGAAGAGAGGGATACGGTGGGAGCCAATTGGCTAATGATTTATTTTTTGTTACTTGCCCAACAAGTCTGCTAAATATTTTAAACTCTTTATTTGTAATGCATAGTGCGTATTAACTTATGGACAACAGTATTACAATGGACAAAATATGGACAATAATAAGAATGTAGAAATAAGCTTCTATAAGTATTATTAGAATTTCTTTTTTTAATTGTGTTCAGTGTCCGTGTTAAGAATTTCAATGTAGGTAATTCAAGGCCAAGCATGCATATAATGACCAATGGACCAAAATAGCTAAATTTAAAGTTTGTTTTGTTTAAAACCACCACTAGAGCACACTAATTAATTAATCATCAGCTATTAGACACCTAGCCTTCAGAAGAAACCTGTTATATATTTTATAATATTAGCACCAATTAAATACATCTATGAGGATGACAGATCATTCACATTAGAATTTTTTTTTACCATACATGTAGAGCTACTGGAATATCTTCCTTCTGTTATAAAATTAGGGGATAATAACACTATGTTTCATTGTTAACTATAACCACACACAAGGCTAAGTGACACCAGATCAATTGAATGCTCGAAATCTTGTCATTGTGTTCAATCTTTCTTGCCCATAAAGGCATACATAAATTGTGTAATTTAACACAAAATTTAAAATAGGCTTATATGTTAGTTGTATTAGATTTTTTTTTGTACAATGATATTCAAGCTTACCAGTAATTTTTTTTTTTTTTTCAGATTGAAATCTTCATGCCCATTGGTGAGAATTGGAGAATACGTCAAAGAAAAATAACCTTTGAACCGAGTTACATGACGACAGTTCCATGAAAGATCAAAAGAAATACAAAACCTCTACTTTCTGTTACCAAATATTTTTTTCCATAATGATATTCAAATTTACAATTTAATTCTTTTTTAAATGTTGACTTGATGGCCATTGGTAGAAAAAAAAAGAAAAAAAAAGAAAAAAGCTTTGAACAAAGTTGAACTTGAGAGACTGTTTGACCAGTGTTTCGGCAGCAGCTAGAGTGTCCACGCTGGGCATCAAGCCTTTAAAAGGACCTTTGTAAAAATACTTTAATTTCATCTTGAGATTGTCTAAAGAGCTAGGCAAATATCATTTGTCAGTGCATTCTCTTGAAAAACTTTTCAACTTTGTCGCAACAATGGGTGTTTTCTCAGCAGACGGAGGCCCTTTCATCTTTGCCCGTGTGCCCATCTCGAGATTTCCCTGTTAATTAAGCGGTCTGGGTGACTGCCACGGACACCGCCATGCCTGCCTCTCCACCAAGTAGTAAGGCAAATATGTGACATCCCCATGTCGTCCCCTTCACCAGACTGGGAAGGCATGTCTAATGAATTGTAATAACCCCACAGCAGACCCTTGTTTTCTAAAACGGGAAGGCAAATCGAGTACATGCATTTTTGTCCATTGTAATAATTCAGCAGTGGTCCTTTTTCTTTAAAATGAGAAGGCAAAGTGAGTATATGCGTTTCTCGTCATGAAATGGATAGACAAATATAAAATTACTTGAACACCCCATGTCATCCTTTTTTTTAAATAAAGGAGAGAGAAATTAAACACATGATATGGCTACATTAGTGTCTTTGTTAAACAGACAAGAATACTTGACTTCATATATTAGGTTTGAATTGCTTTTTATAAACACAAGTTATACATGTATCAACTTTTGAGTAGTTTTTTCACAAATGAATTATACATTTATCACCTTTAAGTTGTTTTCATACAGAAATTAGACATTTGTCACATCTGAGCTTTTCATGCAAGTACTAAATATTTATCACTTATGAGTTGATCTTTTCATGCATTTAATCAAGCTTAACAAATGTAATAATATGATTATGGAAACTTGATTCTATCTATTTTACTATTTGTGAAACTTCACTATTTCATAAGCAAATTTATTAAACAACATTTATTGCATCTTTTTTCTCACTTGTAATTTTTATGGCATTTTAAAACAAAAATACTGGATTGGGCAACAATACTTGTTCTTGTCACTCTTTGTGCCTATATATAAAAAAAGAAGTTTGTTTTGTGTAATGACATCACTAGAGCATATTGATTAATTAATCATTGGCTATTGATGTCAAACATTTGGTAATTCTGACATGTAGTCATCAGAGGAAACCCGCTACATTGTTCCTAATGCAGCAAGGGATCTTTTATAAACACCATCCCACAGATAGGATAGCACATACCACAGCCTTTAATATACCAGTCGTGGTGCACTGGCTGGAATGAGAAATAGCCCAATAAGTCCACCAGTGAGGATCGATCCCAGATTGACTGTGCATCAGGTGAGGTCTTTAATGTTCATGCAAATCCGTCCACAGTGCAACTTCTGACATCATCAGCAGCTGGGTCTTGGATGAAGAACAACAGTAATTTAAGATTTTATTTTATTTTTAAAGATGGTATAATACAAATGGTGACAATGTGCATTAATATTTCATCGTAATTAGTAAAAAAAATCATGACCCAACATTAAATAGTAACATGAATCCTAAATGCAAGACATGCATGCCCTCATGATGTCCTAGAAATCAAAAAACATTTATTGCTCTCAAATTTTTTGAAAACCAAAATACAACACTGCCCTCATGATGTCCTAGAAATCAAACCACATTTAATACTACCCTCTTAGTTTTCTAAAAAAAAATTATAAAATAGTTCTCATGATGTTATTATAATCAAACTAAATTACTGGTCTCTTAATTTTGAAGAAAAAGTACATTTACATTATTAACCTGCCCTTTCAATTAAGTAAGGGATATAGAACTAAAAGCATTCACTAGCCACTTCTTAATAACATCAAAAGATGAAATAAAAATCACAAATTTGAAGTCTTCCCAAAATTTTAACCACTTAACACTTGAATGTGCACGCCGTAATACAATTATTTGAATAATACCAGTTTATCACGGTCCGTGGCAGCAGAAGGGTTAACAAATGTCAAGTCTAATCTCTTCTGTAACTGATGTGTTTTTGCTGTACCGGCTGTCAATAAAAACTGATACCTCATTAAGCTAAATAAAACAAAAAAGCCTCAGAAAGCCCGGCCATGGCAAAACAATGGTGAGCGGGCGCCTGCTGTACAAAGCTAATCGGAATGAACACCACGATTAAATCCGATTATACAGTGAATTAAAACTGCCAGGCCGTCCTCTACTGGGTTAGTGCTTGATTCCTTTGATCATAAAATTAGTTTTATAAACTTCATTTCAGTGTCGCTGATCAGCTGTGAGTCACACGGAGTTACCTCCCCCCAGGCAAAATGGCCAAATAATAAGTGTATTATGACAGTTTGGATGAAATTGGGAAGAATGGACGGTGTCGTGGGAGAAACAAAAATGTATCATGTTTTTATCTTATTATACATAGGAAGAGGGTTTTCACCTAGGGTGATAAAACCTGGGATAAAGTGATCTCTCAAGACAGCTGTTTAATACTGACAACCTGTACTATATCACACAACTGGTGTAACAAAGGCCATGGTATGCGCTATCCTGTCTGTGGAATGGTGCATATAAAAGATCCCTTGCTGCTAATAGAAAAGAGTAGCCCATGAAGTGGGTTTCTTCTTTCTATATCTGTGTGGTCCTTAACCATATATCTGATGCCATATAACCATAAATAAAATGTGTTGAGTGGGTCATTAAATAAAACAATTCTTTCCTCCCTTCCTGTACTATATTAAAGACCCTCACATGCTCGTCTGGCCATTGGATCAGGCTGCTTGTGCTCCCTTGCACATGATGGTTTGAGTTATAGTTTGTTTCGTTTAACAACACCACTAGAGCACAGTTATTTATTAATCAAGAAATAGCCCAATGGGCCTACTGATGGGTATCGAATAATGTATCATGTTGACTGTACAGTATATACATGTATTTAAAAATATTTAAAAATAAATAAAAGCTGAACCAAAAACCCCCATCTAAATTTCAGTCTAACAACAACATTTGTCCATTTATTATCCCTACTTCCACAACAATGCAGATACTTTGTAACTTTATACCCAGTAATGATTAAAGTATCATTATTTTGTCATTTAATGAAAGAAACGAGATACCAGATTAGAAACCAGACATCTGTTATCAGGGTAGATGAGCCACAGAAGGCCGCCCAACACAAGTCCCTCAAGACAAGATGACTTTCCCACTTTAATCAATCAGCTGACAGTGGAAACAACAGGAACATATGTCTTGTTAATTCACAGATTAACACAGTCAACACAAAACACAAAGGTAACACTAGCTTATGATATTAATAATTCGGGTAATTTAAAAAGAGAGGAATATTTGCTTGATGATGCCTCAGGATACTATTTCTATAGAGGTTAATGAGGTAGGTTATTGGCTTTATCCTATGATGGTAAGAACATGATAAAGCCAATAATTTACATTATTAACATGTTATTAATTTTATCCTGCAACTCAACAAGAAGAGTTGGGAAATAAGTTTATTCCTAGCTTTCGATATACTCAAGCTAAACAAGCAAGGAAACTTTTTGAAGTATACAGAACACTATTAATCATCGCCTATTGGATGTCAAACATTTGATAATTCTGACATATTGTAGTCTTAGAGAAAACCTACTATATGTTTCCTTTAGCAGCAAGGGATCTTTTATATTCACTTTGCCACAGCCAGCACAGTATCATGCCAGTGTTGGGGGACTGGTTGGAGTTGGAGAAACCTAATGGGTCTACCGCGGAGGTTTGATCCTACAATCCAGGCACATCAGGTGGCACTTTACCGACTAAGCTAAATCTAACACATTCCACCAAATGGCTGCATAGAATCATTTATGTGCATTTTCAAAAACAGACACGTTGATAGCACATACCACCACCTTTGATAAGCAGTATTAAATCACCTTAGTGGACCCATTTTCTGATTGGTTTTTTTTCCCCCTATCCCAACAGGTGCACCACAACTGGTATATCAACGGCTAAGGTATGTGCTATCCTGTCTGTGGGATTCTGCATATAAAAGGTCCTTTGCTATACTAATGGAAAAATGTAGTGGGTTTCCTTTCTAAGACTATATGTCAAAATTACCAAATGTCTGACATCCAATAGCCGATGATTAATAAATCAATGCACTCAAGTGGTGTTGTTAAAAAAAAAAAAAAAAATTAAAACTTCTTAAGCTAATGTTGTGAATTTCGACTTTAGACTTTTTTACAAGCATGAGCTAACCAGCATTGGTTGGAATGGGAAAAAAACTGACAGGTGAATTGCCTCACCACAGGTCCTGAGAATGATGGCAGTATTATATTCTCATGGTCAATTATTATTAAAATCAGTCTTTTTCTTCTCTCCCCAATTGGTTGAAGGTGATTAAAAGTGTGTTTGAACAGATGAGAAAGCCGTGTGTGGTGGTAACAGTGTCAAATCACCCTGGGAGAACTCGGCAAAGTGTCCAGAGCTGTGGTTCAGAAGGACTTGTTTCACAGCATGGCACTGTGCACGCCTGGGGGAGGCCACAAGCTAGACACATCTATTTCCATCAGTATAAATTTGTCAGCTAATAGCCCAGATCAAAGGGACGGTGTACAGCCTGGATTATAGGCTCTCCTTGTAGAGACTAGCTGCAGTTTAATGTTGCTGAATGCAATATCAGATTATTATTAAAATCTGTCGTTCAGAGGCCCAGAACAGGTGGTGCACTTTAAATATCATTTTAAAGTGATTTTATTAAAAAAAAAAATTTCATATATTTGTTTTGGTGATTTTATTGAAGTGGAACATATGTTATGGAATCATTACTTTAAAATAACCTCTGCCTACCATTATCATTATCTTAATATTAAAAAAACCTTTCCAATGTTTAAGGTTGTTTTCTACACACTTCCAAATATGGAATGTATACCTGCAATACAATTTACTTTATCTTATTCATGTCAAATATCATCTTCTTCTTTTTATAACAATATGCTGAAGTGCCATTAAAAGAAACAGTTTCTTTCTTTACAACTTTCTTTGCATCATATGACTATATTAGCCCAGTGGTAAAATGCTCGCTTGATGCACGGTCGGTATGGGATCGATCCCCGTCGGTGGGCCCATTGGGCTATTTCTCGTTCCAGCCAGTGCACCATGACTGGTATATCAAAGGCCATGGTATGTGCTATCCTGTCTGTGGGATGTTGCATATAAAAAATCCTTTGCTACTAATGGAAAAAATGTAGCAGGTTTCCTCCATAACCATATGTTTGACATCCAATAGCCGTTGATTAATAAATCAATGTGCTCTGATGGTGTGGTTAAACAAAAACAAAACATAAATCATATGACAATTAGTCTACAGGGTCGGCAGTATTTTTTTTTCTAAATAAAATTTAATGCCATCAGCGAATGAGTGAATATTTAACAACACCCCAACATGAAAAATACATCGGCTGTTGGGTGTCAAACAAAAGTGAATGTTAAAAAATGAGGTGATGATAAACATCAATTATAAATTGTTTATGTTATTAGTGGGAACAGCCATTACGCAGGGGTGGGAATTGGTGAACTGTAAAAAAGAGGAAATCTAGAGGGGTCCCAGAAATCCTAGGTTAAAATCTGTGCCATCTTGACACACTTTGGAGAAAAGGACGATTAAAATGCGAGGAAACGCAATGTTCCATGAGAGGAAAACAGCTGATCCGAGGAGAATTCCCACTCCTAACAAAATGATTATCACTTGAAAAATAAATAAATAAAACAAATACCCACTAAAACCTGCCTTCCATTTTAGATTAGCAAAAGCAGCAGGTTATTAAAAACATTCATAAAAAACACCCTTAACTAACCACATTTGACCATTAAGATTTGTGTGTCAACACATTAGCTCTAGAGACTTTACTCCTGAGGATTTTCACCATGATCTGTTTGCACAGCCATCAGATCCAGTTCATCAATGTAGGCATTATCTTGTGTGGTAATTACGACAGAATGTCCCTTGGGTATCTTTGATTTTTCTCTCATTCACATTTTAATAAATACAGTGGCAGTCATAAGCATGGTGATTTTGTGGTTTTCTTTGAAGCATGGCGGCACCAGGGGCCAACTGCAAGGTTTCAACTAAGCACACACAACTGCGGCTTTACTAAGCAAAGAGCTTCAAGCATAAAACTCGGCTACAATAATATTTAACAAGATTTCGCACAAAATCCTTTGCACTGGATTTCCACACCAGAGATGTGATTTTTTTTTTCAGTATCCTTAATGTTATCTTTTGTATCTAGTGTTGCTCTGTCGCAGGGCATGATCTATTGTATCCAGTGTTATTCTGACCGATCTTACAGTTTTTTTTATATCCCATTCATTGTTGGTCACCCAGACATAACCTGTTGATTTTTGTTTTGAGAGTTGTCTTTTCTTTATTATTTCTCAGGTACAGGAACGAGTATCCAATGAAAAGATTTACTTCAATAATATTTATGTCAAACATCAAATGGTTAATTTTCGTATCAGAGTTGTCTTCTCTTTATTCTGTTCAGGCAAGTGGCTATTATCCAAAGGAAAGATTTACTTCAATAATATTTATGTCAAACTTCAAATGGTTATTTTTTTTTGTATGAGAATTGTCTTCTCTTCATTATTTTTTTTCAGGAACAGTAACTACTGTATTTATCCATTGAAAAAGATTTACTTCAATAATATTTTTGTCAAGCTTCAAATGGTTTTATCCTTTAATGTAAAGCCTGTTTTTCATATTTAATAATCTAGATCAATAAGGTTTACAATTATTTAAAAATGAAAAAGAACAAGAATGCTTTATATCAGAAGATCATCAAAGGCGGAAAGCATATTGTTAATATTTGGTGACAATATTGGTCAGCGGTGTGTTTCAAGTCTTTTAATGTTTGGGTGGTAACTTCAAAGACAAAATTATCACTTGGTAATTTATTTTTCACCAAAGGCATAAACAAATCTCTGATGTTTATTTTATAAAGAGTTATTTTTCTTTTCTCTGTTATAGAAAACTTCATTTGTTATTTTTGCACCTGTAAAGGGCTGGTGATTTGGGAAACATTTAAAACCTTCTCATGTAAAAGGCTAAAATTTGTTTTGTTTAACAATACCACTGGAGCACATCGATTAATTAATCATTGGCTATTGAATATTACATGTAAATTGGTAAATCTGACACACAGTCTTCAAAAGAAACCCAAAGACAGGACAGCTCATACCATGGCCTTTGATATACCAGTCTAATAGGATGTAAGAGTCTTTTACATGCAGGAGTGTTGCCCCAGAGATAATAGCACATAGCACATAACAGCCTTTGATATGCATATACTATAGTCATGAAGTACCGGTTGATACAGATACAATACCACAAGTTCTTTTGAAGAACATTGAACCCATGATCTCTCACACCTAAATCTCACTCCTTATAATGTTCAAGAGCATAAATTTGCACCAGGCAAGTGTAATGAATGTACAGTTTACTTACAACTCAATACGCTGTTTATCCCATTTGAACATGTCAAACTTGAGCTCTATCAGGTTTACGTCCACTTCAATATTACAGCACCATATTTAAACAATACTGGAACACATCACTCAAAACACTCCTGTGTATTAAACAATATACAAGACTGGTAAAAAGAGTAAACTACTCCAAAACGTATGCATGGATATAGAGTGCTGTGAAAATACATGAAAACACAAGTTTGATATGGCCATAAGTATGAACATGGGCTTTAAGTCATTGTGTGTGAATGCACTGATTGTGGGATCGAACTCCCATGTTTGACACATTCTCTGACTGGGTTTCTTCCCCCATCCCAACCAGTCTCCCATGACTGGCATATCAAAGGCTGTGGTATACCGTATGTAATTTCATGCATTTGAAAGATCCCTTACTTCGAAGAAAAAATTTAGCAGATTTCATCAAAGACTACATGTCAGAAATATCAAAAGTTTGACATCCATTAATCAATAATTAATAAATCAATGTGCTGTAGCAGTGTTGTTAAACATAGCAAACTTTAACTTCAGCATAAGGAAGAATGTTGAGGGTGTATTTGTGCATGCATGTGTGTAATACATCAAGTAGTATCACAAGTCATCCAACCGTGTTAAATTTCAATAGTCAACCGATGTTCACTAAATTTCAATGCCATCAATATTTCATAATCTACAACTTCAAAAAAACTAATTTGCAATTATTTTAGTATTCTTAAAAATTCAACTAACGATTTTTCCACACAAATATGACATTAAAATGAAGCAAAACTCGAAACACACACGACAACTAAAGTCAAAATGGAAATCATCTTGGTAGAATCAATTGTCCGTTCAATCATGCACATCCTGTGGACGTGATTTCCTGAATCTTCCAATTATCACAGCACAATTTACCTGTAATTACAATCAGCAACAGTGACACAGTAATTACCTCCCCTTTCACTGCCATCAGAGAGTAATTTCCTCACTACAGACCTTGATTGTCATATTGAGAATACAGACGTTTTGTGACTGACTTTGATGTACTGAAAATCTTACAGTTTTTTTTATATCCCATTCATTGTTGGTCACCCAGACATAACCTGTTGATTTTTGTTTTGAGAGTTGTCTTTTCTTTATTATTTCTCAGGTACAGGAACGAGTATCCAATGAAAAGATTTACTTCAATAATATTTATGTCAAACATCAAATGGTTAATTTTCGTATCAGAGTTGTCTTCTCTTTATTCTGTTCAGGCAAGTGGCTATTATCCAAAGGAAAGATTTACTTCAATAATATTTATGTCAAACTTCAAATGGTTATTTTTTTTTGTATGAGAATTGTCTTCTCTTCATTATTTTTTTTCAGGAACAGTAACTACTGTATTTATCCATTGAAAAAGATTTACTTCAATAATATTTTTGTCAAGCTTCAAATGGTTTTATCCTTTAATGTAAAGCCTGTTTTTCATATTTAATAATCTAGATCAATAAGGTTTACAATTATTTAAAAATGAAAAAGAACAAGAATGCTTTATATCAGAAGATCATCAAAGGCGGAAAGCATATTGTTAATATTTGGTGACAATATTGGTCAGCGGTGTGTTTCAAGTCTTTTAATGTTTGGGTGGTAACTTCAAAGACAAAATTATCACTTGGTAATTTATTTTTCACCAAAGGCATAAACAAATCTCTGATGTTTATTTTATAAAGAGTTATTTTTCTTTTCTCTGTGTATTAAACAATATACAAGACTGGTAAAAAGAGTAAACTACTCCAAAACGTATGCATGGATATAGAGTGCTGTGAAAATACATGAAAACACAAGTTTGATATGGCCATAAGTATGAACATGGGCTTTAAGTCATTGTGTGTGAATGCACTGATTGTGGGATCGAACTCCCATGTTTGACACATTCTCTGACTGGGTTTCTTCCCCCATCCCAACCAGTCCCCCATGACTGGCATATCAAAGGCTGTGGTATACCGTATGTAATTTCATGCATTTGAAAGATCCCTTACTTCGAAGAAAAAATTTAGCAGATTTCATCAAAGACTACATGTCAGAAATATCAAAAGTTTGACATCCATTAATCAATAATTAATAAATCAATGTGCTGTAGCAGTGTTGTTAAACATAGCAAACTTTAACTTCAGCATAAGGAAGAATGTTGAGGGTGTATTTGTGCATGCATGTGTGTAATACATCAAGTAGTATCACAAGTCATCCAACCGTGTTAAATTTCAATAGTCAACCGATGTTCACTAAATTTCAATGCCATCAATATTTCATAATCTACAACTTCAAAAAAACTAATTTGCAATTATTTTAGTATTCTTAAAAATTCAACTAACGATTTTTCCACACAAATATGACATTAAAATGAAGCAAAACTCGAAACACACACGACAACTAAAGTCAAAATGGAAATCATCTTGGTAGAATCAATTGTCCGTTCAATCATGCACATCCTGTGGACGTGATTTCCTGAATCTTCCAATTATCACAGCACAATTTACCTGTAATTACAATCAGCAACAGTGACACAGTAATTACCTCCCCTTTCACTGCCATCAGAGAGTAATTTCCTCACTACAGACCTTGATTGTCATATTGAGAATACAGACGTTTTGTGACTGACTTTGATGTACTGAAAATCTATTTCATCATAATCCATCTGTCAACAAATATTCAGGTGTTTGACCTCAAGTAATTGTTTGTAATCATCTGATTTTACTACTTCTGACATCAAAGCTTTTAAAAGTGGTGGGAAAGATTGACAATGTAAAATATATTTAGAAAAAAATTGATAAAGATTAATGACCACATCTTAAGTCATTGATTAATTGAAATGTTTATAATTACGTCTTATAAAGAAGTATGAATTGTCAACAAGACTTCACACAGTTGTTGATGTGAGGTTTAGGTCATTCTTCTCCATGTCAAACAGGACCACAGTCCCCAGAGCACCCTCTGCATGATCAACTATAACTTGAACGCAGAAGATCATTCTTAGAACAAAATTTGTTTTCTTTGATCCTGATCCTGTTGTAGTAGGATTATTTTATGACCTTTGGCCATTAATAATAAATAGAAGATTCATCATGAGTGTTTTTTAATATGAAAAATATCAACCCGAGTCTATGTTAATCGGTATATGTCAAGGCTCTGCCGAGACAGATACCGATTAACTAGACAAGGTTGATATTTTACATATTAAAAAACACGAGTAGCGAATTCTATTTATCCCATAACACTTCTAAAATAACATTTTCATTTGATATTTAGTAAATCACAGTCCTAAAGAGTAAAATCACCTCCATCGGAAATATGATGTCATCACAATTAGTTTGACATCACATGTTTGAACTAAATTTTATAAAAACATTACGCTCAGATATACAGGTCTTGATGCCTTGTAAACAAATGACCCATTGACAGCAACATTATTACCTAGAGACCTTGCAAATTTGCATATACCTTTAAATTTGCATACCATTATTACACAGGTTAGTATTCTAAATTATCACATGGGCTTATGACATGGATATCATGCGTAAGTTATAGGATAAAGACATTATAGCTGAGTACACAGGAACAAACTAGCAGTGATTTAGATAACAATTTTTGTCTGTTTTAAAGTTTACATTATAATTATTTAGGTCAAACAAGTAAATCTTATGGTCCTCAAATGGGTTGTAGGATTGATACCCTGTGGATTGGGGCATTTTCCCATCTCAACCATGCCCAACAATTGGGCAATTGCATATAAAGGAAGGAAATGGTTTATTTAACGACGCACTCAGCACATTTTATTTACGGTTATATGGCGTCTGACATATGGTTAAGGACCACACAGATATTGCTGTCGCCACTTCATTTTCGATCAGCAGTAAGGGATCTTTTATATGCACCATCCCATAGACAGGATAGCACATACCATAGTCTTTGATGTACCAGTCATGGTGCACTGGCTGAAGCGAGAAATAGCCTAATGGGTGCATATAAAAGATCCCTTGGGTTTTTTTTAATAAGACGAACGTCTGTGGTGGCAGTTTCATTCTCTTTATTCCTGTCCTTCCTTCTCTCTCTCTTTGTCTTCCTGCCTCACGACTGGCATATCAAAGTTTGTGGTATGTGCCATTCTGTCTGTGGCAAAGTGCCTATAAAAGATCCCTTGCTGCTAATGGAAAAATGTACTGGTAGCTGGTTTCCTCTATTACCTTACTAAATTACAAATGTTTGATATCCAATAGCTGATGATTAATAAATCAATATGCTCTAGTGGTGTCATTAAACAACAAACTTTCTCTCTTTTTACTTTCTCTCACTCCCTCACTCACCTCAACTCCCCTATCCCATCCCCCCCCCCCCCCCCCCTCTCTCTCTCCCCTCTCTCTCTCTCTCTCTCTCTCTCTCTCTCTCTCTCTCTCTCTCTCTCTCTCTCTCTCTCTCTCTCTGTTGTCAAAACAACTATATGTAACACACCAAACATCCACAGTTTAAAATGTTCTGAGGTGTCATTAAACAAATATTCCTTTCCTTTCCATCTAAATGATCACAATTTTGAGATTATCAAATAATCACATCTACATGTCCCCACAAAGGATGACAACACTCCATTGTCCGCGCAGTCAGAAATGCTGCTTTCCAAATGACTAGCTACAACTGCTGTTTGTTGACTTGTGACAACATCAAAAGGAAAGCGACTTCCATCAATATCAGTAAACGTCAGCAGGAAAATATTGCCATATAATGACCAAACTGCCAGAGTGGTCTCCTGGAGCCCGTTAAGTCACCTAAATCGGAGATAAAAACCCAAAGTGCTGAAAATGAGATTCACATATTGATTGTTATGTCAACATTAGTGGAAAGTCGGTCCTAAGATGGCCGGCGCTGGCTTTCTGATTCCTGCCGAACTCCGCCAACACAGAGATTCACAGAGTCTTTGATGTCTGGGAGATATACACCTCCTGTGGGAGTTATGAAATTGTGCCATTAATTCAGCCATTGTTAGCTTCGTAAACACTTCGTAAACACTTGATTCCAGTGTCCACAGTCCATCCTCTGGTAATGGAGTGGATGAGAGAGCCTGGGAGTCAGACACAGTATTTTGTTTTTCATGATGGCTTCAAAATGCATATCTATGGTAGCGTGGTGGTTTAGCGTTAATATAATTAATCAATATCAGTAGCGTTAAAAAGATGCCAAGGATTTGTGTTTTTTAGTTTTGTTTTTTTGTAGTTTTTTTACCTTGGAAATTGTTAGTGCACTATATTTGTGGCATCACATGAATTTTGAAAATCAAAATACTTGTATCAATTAATTTTGTTAATTACTTTGATTATATTAATTAAGTTGACAATTATGGAGGGTTTTTTTTTTAAAGCTATGGGCTTAAATACATTTTAGATTTTATCCACATTTCAGATCTGAACTTAAAAATGAAAAGTAACATTTTGATTACAAAAAAAATAATTACTGTTAATTAACTTCCAGTGCAAATAAAATAAATACAGTGTTTACCCCACATTAAATTAACTCTAATTATAAATAGTTTAGCCACGGCCATGTTCTGAATGTTATGCAAGTGAGATTACATAATGGGACCACGCCAAACTGTTTTATTTGACAAGAAGTAATTTTAGCCCAGGGGCTGAAACACAAATAGGCTTAAATATGAGAATTTGTAGTATTAGTAGTACAGCGGAATACCTCAAAACCAGACATTCTGTAAACTGGAATTCTATGAAAACGGGATGTTTTTCACTGTCCCTTTTTTAAATATCAGTACCGTACAGAACATAACCTCTCTAGACTGGCTTCTCCTTAAAATTGGAATATTTACTTGGTCCCAAGGATGTCCAGTTTAGAGGGGTTTCCCTATATTACATGTATAGTATTTTGTCACAAAAATATACTTTATTCATTTAATTTACCCAACTAAATTTTTTTTAGGTATAATTTCTTATTTATAACAAAAAAAATTAAATTAAAAAAAAATCTAGCAACGGAAATGAGATATATTTCAATAAATGGAAAGAAGGAAATATTTTATTTAATGATGCACTCAAAACATTTTATTTACGGTTATATAGTGTCAGACATATGGCTAAGGACCACACAGATATTGAGAGAGGAAACTCACTGTCGCTACTTCATGGGCTACTCTTTTCGATTAACAGCAAGGGATCTTTTACATGCACCATTCCACAGACAGGATAGTACATACCACAGCCTTTGTTACACCAGTTGTGGGGCACTGGCTGGAACGAGAAATAGTCCGATGGGTCAACTGATGGGGATCGATCCTAGGATGGGGATACATGGTTGAAATGAGTGCATACATTTCTTCATCCCCTTCTCTATCTAAAATTTCCAAAGCTATCTTAGCACTACGATATCATAAAACCATTGTTAGCTATGACATCACTATGACACTGGATATAGCCTACAGCAATTTTATGATACCGTAGCGCTCAGATAGCTTCGAAGATATGAAATTCTGGTTACTCCAACATTTCCTTAAAGATTTTTATCTTTTAAACTGTAAATTAATGTTCAAGCCTTCTGACCTGGGCATGCAACCCAGAAGCATGAACTGGAAAATAGGTCACTTCATGCTTTTGTAAAATTTATGATCATAATACGTGATCAAAAGAAATAAAACAGAACCCAGTCCACCTGACTTTTGTTCAAAATTAATCCACGAGTCAAAAGGTTAACCAACTGCTACACACATCAAACCTCAGGCCCCAAATTAATGAAAACCGAATATAAAATAAAGATAAAATAGCGAAAAGAAAAATCAAAAGCCACGATAATTAATCTGTTTGCCAACATAATTTTTTTTTTCTTTTTACTTTACACACCGAGGCCAGCTATTCAAACACTGAAGACCACTGCCAGCAGACATAAAACCGATTCCTAAGGGTTTGAAGTTATGATCCAAGTGTCATAACCTTAGACTATGGTGGGCATGCACACAGATGGTAAATTAGTCCCTGTAGTACATTAAATAAAATGCACATCAAAGAGTGGTACTTGATCCGGTCATTAAAGGGGCATATCTTCCTAACGATATCAATTGTTATTTCACCATAAATTCACCCACAGCCATGCTTCTT
Source organism: Gigantopelta aegis (assembly GCF_016097555.1). Taxonomy (NCBI): domain Eukaryota; kingdom Metazoa; phylum Mollusca; class Gastropoda; order Neomphalida; family Peltospiridae; genus Gigantopelta; species Gigantopelta aegis. The sequence continues at coordinate 32,050,242 of NC_054701.1, read as the reverse complement.
CATTGTCAGAGGTTTATGTCTTAAATCCATAGCTCTTTCATTTTATATCTCTTCAAGGGAAAACAATGATGAAGCCATTACATAATATTTTTGGTCTTGTCTTTGAGCCGGTTTAGAGATAGAGGAGAAATATTTATGGCTATAAAAGTGCTGCAGTGAATTTAGTTTTCTTGAACACAAGATTACCATCAGTTCTGTTGGAAAATAATTTATTTTTATGTCTTACACAATTGGTGTTGGGATACTGTCACAAAGATTTGCATCCACAGCCATTGTTTCTTTCACATTTTAGCCTTTGTTATACAATCATAATGAGATTTTGCGAAACAAAGTTCAACGACTGCACTTGCTTATTGCAATCAGCAATTCTATGGAGACTGCCATGTAGTTCTTAATTCTCCATGACACCTTTATTTACATTGGACTATATTCAATTTTTTTTTACAACAGTATGGTTGTTTTTTTCCATAGTCATTTTCTTATGGTAACTGCAAGGGTTGAAGATTTTTTTTAGTCCAAAAGAGGTGTGACTGTATATTCATAAGGTTAAATCCCTATTACCTTCCAATCAGAGATCTGCAAATGGTATACCAAATGCCATGATCTGATGGAGAGATGAAACCAGCTGTTAACATAATACTACTATTTATTATCAATTGACAGCAAGGGATATTAAATGTGCAAACATCATGGTCTTTGACATACCAGTGGTGAAACACAGATTTGAATGAGAAAACTCCCAATCGATCTGTTCACTGAAGGAGACTGAACCTATAGAACCCATGTGTACCTTAAACATCCCATGACACCTCAGCACTCGATCTATCACTAATAGCTTCTCTTTTCAATCATAATATTAAGGAAATAACAAGAATACAATCAATCAATAAAATATTTACATGCTCCTATACCACGAAGGTTTCGAGCATGTCTATCCCAGGTTCGGCCACCGGATGCCAGTAGTCCAACCTGGGACAGAACAATTACTGGGGCAATTTTGATATTTAAACAAACAGGGGAAAAAGGACTTTACAATAAATAATTTTGTGCGTTATTTTCCCAAACAATATTTAATATACAGCAAACAACTAACAATTTGTAACGCAAATTTAGATCAGGCAGTCCTAAATATAAATATATTTTAAAAATGTTTTTAAATATATTAATTAGCCCTCAAAATAGGGGTGGCAGGTGACTAGGAGGTTAGGCTTCAGCCACAGGAGGTTTTGTTAATAGGGGGATATGTTTTACTTAGGGGCACCCATCGTATTGGGGACTTCAGTGTGGCCGAAACCGGGGAAGGCTGGGGGGGGGGGGGGAGGGGGGATGGACAGTCCCCCGGACAAACCTAACAACCCTCACGGCCAAAACCGCCTACGCCTACCGCCCTAACCATCTTCCGGTGGAGTATCCCCCACCCACCCACCCCCCCCCCCCCCCCCCCCCCCCCCCCCCGGCCAACCCAACTGTCGTGCCCTCCAGTCTCGGTGCCCCCATCATAAATTAGGCCCAAGGGCCAACGATGCTACCAGAAAAAAAAAGAAAAAAAAAAGAAGTATTTAAACAGGGAAAGGTAAGCATCTGGTGAGTCGGGCAATGTAAAAACGTATCCTGGCGATTCCAAGTCCAGGGGCGCCTCTCTATAATCCTGGAGAAACAGAACGTTATGACATTCATCAGACGATGGCACCACTTTAATTTAGAAACCTAGCGCATACAAGTATGGTATAGAACCATGTTGCATACCCTAGGATAGGAGCAGCGCACTGCCACAAGAATACAATAATTTTTTTAATGACCCCTCAGCACATTTTAAACTACAGCTATTTGATGTGTAACACATCATTTCACCACTCGGACAAGATAGTGGTGAGAAAGAAACTCCTATGAGCACTGCCACATAGGCTACTTGATCCAACCAAATAAAAGGGATTTTTAATGCATTTTTCCATAGACAGCATGTAAACCATATGACCATTGACAAACCAGTCCACTGGCACTGTGTGGTTGTGACAGAGAAAAATATCATGGATCCACCAAATGAATGAATGAATGAATGAATGAATAAATGTTTAACGACACCCCAGCACAAAAACACACATCAGCTATTGGGTGTCACCAAAGGAGATCAGTCCTATGATTCATCACACCTCAGGTGAGCATTCTACTGCTGAGCTACAACCTGACTCGTGTGATTAAGAAGGCTTGAATGCAATCTTTAAAATACATGTGTAGACAGGCATGCAACTAATATCAGTGGAAGCTCTCATTGATAAAGATATTACAACTGTTTATGTTTGCATTCATACAAAGACTTGAAGCCTGCACATATCGACATTATTACCCTCTGATCTCCGGGTATAAAGGCAAATTGTCGCCGCACACTTTGATGTCGGTGTTAGTAGATCAGAGGAACAATTTAAACAGATCATTAAATCTGTAACACACGATCAAAAGTTTTGACCAAACATTAGCTTTAATGGCCAACACCCTGACAAAAAGCCCCAAACACAGGTGACACCTTGAGCAGGTAAGTGGTATTAACCGTGCTCTGGGGATTTACTTGGGTTGGCTTTCTCTCCAACATCAAAGATGGTCGTCGTCGGAAACACACACTTGGATTCATCCATGATCGCAAGTGGATTTGATGCAAAAATGCAAAGCAGATCTCACTATCTCTCCCTCTCTATTTCTTTCTATCTCTCTCTACCTCTTTCTCTCTCTCTCTTTCTATTTCTCTCTCTGTCTCTGTCTCTCTCTCCTTCCTTCCCATCTCACAACTAGTTCTATTTGTCTCTCTCATTTCCTCTTATTGTCTGTCTGTCTTTCTCTACCTCTTTCTCTCTGTCTCTCCTCTCTCTCTCTCCATCTCCCTTTCTTTCCCTCTATCTCTCTTTGTATATTTCTGTGTATGTATGTCTCTCTGTCTGTGTGTTTGTCTGTGTGTGTGTGTGTGCGTGTGTGTGCATGTCTCTCTCTATCTCTCTCTCTCTCTCTCTCTCTCTCTCTCTCTCTCTCTCTCTATCTTTTCCTCCTGGATAAATAACTCAGCCATTATATATGGATTGTCTGTCCAGGACATAGGTTAACGGTTAGTAGTCAGAGAGAAATTAGTACAATGGCCTAATAAGAAACTTCTCTGGTCCACAACATTAATCAAGGGTGGGGTTCCATCTAATTTTAAATATTTGCTGATATTAATATTCAACCTGTTTATCCAGAGAACCTTACATGGAACAATTTGTTCAGTATCACGTCAAAATTCACTACACAAGTTTCAGAGATCACTACACAAAAGCATTAAAGCATTTAATAGTTGTTGCTAATGAATTTTCAATTGACAAGAAATATTGTTAATCAAGATTTTGAAAACAAAATCTTCCCTGCCTTATATAAAGAGCATATACCTGTCTAAACTGAAAAAAAAATGTTTTTCACATTTTAATATTTTAATATAAAAAGGTGAATTTTTTTTTTTTTAAATTTCACTGTACTAATATAAAATATAACCTATATTTTTATTGTGATTTTTAAAAATCCATTTGTTTAAGTGAAAAAACCCCACCATATTCATAAAAAAAGGTTTGGTAACTCATGACTAAATTTATTACTTAAGCAAATGAACCTTGTATAAAGAACAGAAACATATACAGAATTATTTCAACATTTTAATATAAAAATGATGCATTTTCTTTTATTGTAATAAAAACATTCCATAAAGACAGGGAAAAAAATGTATTTTTAAAAAGGTGGAATAACTAATGACTAAATTTATCACTTATGCAAATGCATGGACATCTTAACAAGAAAATTGGTATCATTTTAAAAGTAAACTTTGTTAAAGGTGCCTCTGTGATGTGAATATAAACATGGACATGAATTCAATAATATCAAATCATCGTTAATAAAAAGTGGCGACAGGAGAAGCCATTAATCTCAAGAATTTAACAAAAAGCTTCTGAAAAGTAATCGGCAAAAAATCAAGAAAGCTCCGGGTTCAACTTGATCAATCTTGATCAATCGTAAACAGATAGTCCCTGTTCCCATGATGCCCCACTCCCGTCCATTGTTCCTTTTAATCCAACGGAAGGTAATCTCAGCATTCAATACCGCTATCCTATTGTTTCAAAGGCGACGAAATGAGATCTCTTAATTAACACTCAATCATCGTTTGTCGTAATTCTTAATGAACAGACTAAAACAACATTAGAGTTTCTAAAAACGTCTTGCAAAAAGCTAACTATTAATAAGATAGGGGAAAGAAAGTAGCTTTGTGGAGAGGCCCGTTTCGACTAATCACGTTACAAGGCGATTGTGTGACTGCCTCAAGGCAAAGCCACACTCTAGAACGGTGGGCAGCGAATCTCGTTTCACAATACACTTGGTGAAGTAATGTTGTTCTTTCGACTTAGAGGAAACAATGATGAGCCACGACAACATGGCTGTGGTTTCATAACGGAGCTCACACAAAATGCTTTACAACCACTCTGTTTTACGTCCATTCTCCACAAAGAATAAAACAACAGATCTGTGATATTGATTCTTTTTTTTTCTTAAAAGATTCACAAAATATTGTTTAATTACAATCCTTTTTGTCTCATTTTTTTTTTGGACTCAGAAGAATTAATATAACAATGAAACAACTGTTATGGATTTGTATTTAATGACCCAAATAGTGTTCCCAAATAGTTTTTTAATTTCTTTTTCAATTTGAAAGTTTTTCTTCTCCATTCTTTCACTAACATGAATGAATGTTTAATGAAAAAACATCTGCTTTCATGGATGTCAAACAAAAGTGCAAGAAAGAGTTAATGTCTTTCACTAACAAGAAGATAACAATTTTTGAAAGACCATTTGCTTTGCTGATTTGTATTTAATAACAAAAAAATGACACAATATGTTTTTTCAATTAGACTTTTCCTTTCCTTTCTCCCAGTAACAAAAACACAACAACAAAAAACCGACAATACAAAATCTGTTATTGATTTGCATTTTACATGTTAAAAAGAAAGATCGTCAAAAAATATTTTTTTCAATTACAATGTTCTTCCTTCCCCATTCTTCCAGCAACAACGAATTGACACCATCAAAACAAAGGGCATGATTTTAACTTCTTCTGTAACATAAAATTAATGTGCATGTGCACAATTAAGCTATGAGGAGGGACCCTTTTCAGCAGACAATTTCTTCCAGTTCAGCACCTCTTTCTCAAGCAACAATGGATAATTCTGTGAAAAACTGCAACCCAAATTGCTGAGTGTCCAATGAAAACAACACTTAATTAATGTGACCATTGAGCAACCGAGCTCCAACTGATAATGGCCAACACTAGAAGTGGCCAACATGGGTTGATCAGATTTCAATCGAAGTTACTCTTCATGTCCATAGAACACTCTCAAATCGGTATTCTAAAATTTCTCCTCATCCTATAAATTATGTGTAATCTTTTAACATGTATTTTTTTTGTTTTTTGTCCTTTGTTTCCTCCCTCTGCACATGTTCACCACAAACAATGAGTCAACCCACATGAAAGGAGGAAATTCAATCTTGGGGAATTTTAATCCAAAGCATAAAATTAAAGCATTTAATGTTATGCTATATGCAATTATTAGCTGTGGTAATTTTTACAAAGAAAATTGACGAGAATTAGGATTAAGCCTGCTATTAAACCCTTACCATTAGGTACAGGTAATTAACTGAATCAAACTTCTGAATGGCCAGGTGTGTAGTTCAAGTAATAATAATGATGTGGTGATAAATAATTATTTTCAGGGATCTGTAGGGGCATTTCACCTTATCTCTCAGTAACATTTGTAAAAAGGACCAAAAAAAGAAGAAGAAGAAAGGACCACAAACGATCATTCTTGCCATTTTCAAAAGCTTGGGAACCATTAAATAACAGATATATATACACAAACATATATCAATATAAGAGTTCTTGTATATATGGGCTATGGCCTTAAATACAACAAAAGAATTGATTTATATACACTTCTTAGGCTTTTGAAAATTGCATGAACCATAATTTCATTCATATATCACTTACAAAATTTGATTTTGTGCTACCTATTTTTCATTCATGCATTAAAGTGACTGACCCTAGTTTTTAACACTATGACATATTTTTCAGTTAGAGACGTTTTTGATAACTGAAATCAAACATTACATTTTATTGTTTAAATTAGCCATTTGCATACATGTACATCTGAGGTGTTTCTGGTCACTGTAGTGTTTCTAATATAAAAAAATACATTTTTCATAGTGTTAAAAATGCACGTACCTCTGAAAAGTAATGGTTATGGAGAAGAGCCCTAATTTGTTTTTAAGGGTTTTCTCCCCATATCAACGTCACAGACTGTTGTTTTATTTTATTTTAACTTTATCTAAATGTGTTACAGGTTTGTAGATAACCAAATTTAGAAATTTTTTTATGGGTTGAAACGAAGTCTGCAACTTTAAAGTTAGGACATCATTTACATGGACATAGTGGGTTCCTGAAATAAACAGGACAATACATACCATAGTCTTTGATGGTTGAGATAGGAGGGGGGGGGGGGCTTGGGTCTATACATTTGCTGATCGTGGGTAACCATGCAAGGTTCAAACCACAGTGCAAAGGAAGCAAATGTTTTATGTTACGATGTACTCAACACATTTTATTTACAGTTATCTGGCATCAGACATATAGTTAAGGACCACACAGATAGTAGAGAGGAAACCCACTCTCGCCACTTCATGGGCTACTATTTTTGATTAGCAGCAAGGGATCTTTTATATGCACCATCCCACAGACAGGATAGTACATACCATGGCCTTTGTTACACCAGTTGTGGAGCACTGGCTACAGTTTAAAGAGTACACTCAACATATGGACAATCTCCTCTTCATTTGTTAGCTGACATTTTTACATTAATAATATTTTTTATTTATATAACATAGTTATTATCTGACATTTTTACCCTCTATAATTATATGATAAATGCATTCATTACATCAATATTATTTCTAATTATTTGATAACTGCCAGCCTGTCTGTTGCAATGATACTTAAAGACTGTCAGCTTACAGATATGACGATGATCATAAGAGGCTCATTCATTCATTGCCTTTCAAAAAGCAATTACGTTCTCTTTCTAGTAACCGTTTATCATCCATCTTTTTCTCACTGTTCAGACACCTCGTTTGTCATAATGGTATTTATTTTTCTTAATGCCAAAACCTGTCTAAAGCAGATGCCTCTGCCACGAGGATTCTCTAATCATAACTTGCCATATTCCACTGAGCCAATTTCACTCACTTATTGGCTTTCTCATAGTGGGATGTATCAGCCCAGTGGTAGACTGATTGCCTTAGGTGTGATGGGGATAGAGGTTCCCCAACACAAAATCAATTCCCACTGCCAATAATGTTAACATTTTCTATTAAAAGTAGTGTATCATTATGATAATAATTGGCTTACTCATATTGGGATGTACCAGCCCAGTGGTTGAGTGATTGCCCAAGGTGTGATGGAACTGTAGGTTCCCAAACACCAAACAATTCCCACTGCCAATGATGTTTACATTTTCTATTAAAGTTAAAGTTTCTGTTATTTCATGACACCACAAGAGCACACTGATTTACTAATAATCGGCTGTTGGATGTCAAACATTTGGTAATTTTGACACATAGTCTTAGAGTGGAAACCTGCCATGGTTTTTTTTTCATTATTTGCAAGGGATTTTTTTTTACTGCACCATCATGATATACCAGTCATGATGCACTGGCTGGAACGAAAAATAGCCAAATGGGCCCACCGACAAGGATCAATCCTAGACCCACCATGCATAAGCCAAACACTTTACCACTGGGCTACGTCTGGCTCGACATTTTCTGTGCAGACTCATACAAGTCGTGTATAATTATGATAGTTACATCAGACTTGTAAATACACAGTTTTCAGTTTACAGAGTTTACAGTCTTCTGATTTATCAGTAGCTCTATAGGTTTTTCTTGACCAAATTACTTCTCACTGCCAATGATGTTAACATTTTTTAAATACAACTGATATTTAAGCAGTGTATCAACAGTCCTATAGTTTGTCCCATCCTCCTACAACAATATTTTTTGTAAATAATTTCAGTTTGGTTTGACGTAAAAATAAAAATAAGTGTTTTAGAAATAACAAAAAAACCCACTATTTTTTAGTGCAATTTAGAAAACAATTGGTTGAGAAATAAATAACTTGCAGTAAATTCCATAGTATGAAAAACGGTGTTCCCTGTGGAAAGGACTATCGACACATTTACACACATATAAAAGTGCAAGAAAATGGGATGTTACATGACCATAGTTTTGTCTCAAAGTTTAAGGTGCAAGCACCATCAAATAATGGTTCATTACAAATAAAATCTGACAGGTAAATATTCAGAACTGACTGCAATTGTCGTCATAATTATATTATCACTATACAGGCAGCCTCGTAGAATAGAAACCGGCTGTACTCTTGTTAACAACTGGGAGGATGTTATACGAGTGCAAAAGATTTGTTGATGCAGCAATACCTTGCGCACAGCTCCAGGAATACTTTGGTACCATGCAAGCATTGAAGTATGGCCCCGCATGACAACCATGTAGCGAAAAAACGGAATACCTCATTCAAAACACTGACAGGGCAATTTTTCTTTATCCTTGCTCCTCTGATGTTAAACGAAGTGATAGAGATAACCTGCTTTGAAACACAAGACACGGGGCAGTAAACCTGTGATGTCATAATGAGACCTGTCAATCATCTACGGTGCTGTGCAATATGAAAATTATTGCCCATGAAATTAGTCTGCCATTACAGACATGACAACAAGAAGGGTACTGCTTTCTTATCTCAGCATGCAATGTTTCGTTACTGAAGTAAAATGTTTTGTATTTAGCGGTAAATTTACATTCATTGAGCTGTTCTTACATATATCATGCTGTCGTCTGTACAGTTTTGAAAGTACAAAATTAATTATTAATATTATTTTTTATTATTTTTATTTTATTTTTTTTAGCATCAAAATCATTATTTTCTTAATGCAATATAAATAAAAGAAAAGTAATTTTCCTTGCATTAATTTACTCTTTTCAATTAATTGACAGCAAGGGATGTTTTATCTCATAAATAGATCATAGCCATACATCAGCTGTGAAGCACTGGCTGGAACAGGGATCAATCTTAGCCAGGTACATATTTTATCACTGGGCTACATTCAGCCCCTTGTAGTGAAGAAGTAAAGTTTGTTTTATTTAACGACGCCTCTAGAGCACATTGATTTTTATCTTATCATCGGCTATTGGATGTCAAACATGGTCATTCTGACATATTTCTTTAGAGGAAACCTGCTGCCACCACATAGGCTACTCTTTCTGATAAGCAGCAAGGGGTCTTTTATATGCACTTTCCCACAGACAGAACAGCACATACCACGGCCTTTGATGAACCAGTTGTGGACCACTGGTTGGAACGGAAAATAGCCCAAACTGCAAATGGGTCTGGAGTGAAAAACAAAATTAAGTTTAGTTTTTTTTTCAACAAAAGTACGACTATGTGTTTAACTTTACTGAAATAACATTTTTATATTTACCAGCAAACATTATATTATGTTGATTATTACTTGTACATTCATATCTTTTATAAGTGGATGTACATTATTTAATTTATTCCATGACTAGTAGTTATTGAAACATGAAAGAAATTACCGTCTTCCCATGTGATCATTTCTTTCTTTCTCTTACTTTATTAACCTTGACAAGATTCTGAGCAGTGCAAAATAATAAACTCACTCAGCATGTCTAAATAAAGTGGTAAATCCCATCCTTAAGCTCAAACCGACAGCCAGCTAAAAAAAACCCAAAAAACATTCTAGTCTGACACACTCCACCATCCAGGAAATGGTGTAATAAAAATATGTAACAAACTTAGTAGCCACTCAAGCAGAAGAGAAAAGATATGCCCGACGAGGGAAATTGGCCAATATTGGCCCGATACGATCAGACAAATTGAATGAGAAAACTATTATTTACGTCGATGCCCGATGATGAGTCTCATTATCAGTGTATATTAGGTGGCCACAATAAGCTGCGTGGAACAAGCGATTGCATACAGACCATACTAACCAGGCTTTGATTGCATACAGACCGTATTAACCAGCCGGTGAGTCAAGCCAGACCTAATAAGGCGCTATTAAACAGCACTTATGTGACACCCGGACCAAACAATGTCACTTCTTAGCATGCAGCTCGGGCGTGCAACAAATTTCACTAATTTGACAGGGACGGGGGATTTTCACACGATTCATGACCATCTTTTCGCTTAAACTGCCTCCAGTTGGTAATGAGACTGTAGCAGGAAAATTCCTGGGGGAAATTGTCGACTCTGCGGAATGCATGAAACAAGTGGTTTGTACAGAATGGAGATGAATGCAGCCAGAGGTGTTTCTCTCACAAGATTTCTAAATTAACACATGATTACATTTCTTCCAGTTTTACGAACTTTTCTAATTTTTTTCTTCTTAGCTGGGGAAATTGTTTTTATAGAAATACGATTTAATATCTCTCAATGAAACTTCCCACAAGTCTAATTTCGTACGCGTTTGATTTCTTCTTCTTTAAAGGCAATGAAGAGAACACTAAAACTTTAGTGATGATGATTCATACAGCTTAATATCCAAATCCTCGTAAAATATAGCAGAAACTGTTAAATATCAATTCCCAGATGTATTAAACAGAAAATGAACAACCCAATGATTTATGTCTACAATTTATTATAAAAACATCAAGTTCATCAACAGGTTTCTTAATTCTGCATGCTTCCAGCAGCAAATTCTGCCCAATCAATCAGTATTTATTGTTTAAAATTCCCCAAATAGTGCTGGTACAAAATACAAACAAAATGACAGATATGTTATATATATTATGCAACTAAACAGAAATGTTACATGCAAGTTTCTGATTAAGCCACTGCCAACAGGATGTGCTGCCCAGTGGAAGCTCTCCTTATACTTAGAATTTTTTTTTCTAATTTTCATTATTATTCATACTTACCTAGTGCTAGCACAACATATTTAAACTGATGTTCCCCACTATTATACTATCAGAGCAATATTGGCCAATTTCACTCATCAAATACTTTTTTGTCTTCTACTTGAACAGCTATAAAGTTTGTAACACATTTTTTATTATACCATTTCCTGGATGGTGGAGTTTGTCAGATTAGACTTTAGGTTTTTTTTTTTTTTTTTTTTTTTTTTTTGGGGGGGGGGGGGGGGGGGGGGGGGCCTTCCCATACTGACTGTCAGACTGAGCTTAAGGATGGGATTTACCAGTCTATTTAGTCACGCTGAGTTAAGATGTGTCTTTATTATTCAATCCAACTTTAAATTGATGTATTATACCACTAATTAAAATCGCTGAAACCCACTCAGATTATTTAAAATACTTCATTCCAGTGACATGGGCTAGGGTGAAGCTTTCTCATTTCAGTTTACAGCAGCAAGCACAGCTAGTGTTAAGTAATCATAGTACATGTATGCATTGCTTCATTTCTCATTTGTCTCCATACTAAAACCAATTACAGGTCAAGTATGCTGTCCTGGGCATACATATCAGCTATCAAAGCAGTATGTCTGGCACAGTGGTAATTATGATTAGCTGAGCTAGGGCAAGACATAGCCCAGTGGTAAAGTGTTCGATCCCTGTCAGTGGACCCATTGGGCTATTTCTCGCTCCAGCCAGTGCACCACGACTGGTACATCAAAGGCCATGGTATGTGCTATCCTGTCTATGTGATGGTGCATATAACAGATCCCTTGCTGCTAAGCTCATGAAGCGGCGACAGCAGGTTTCCTCCCTCAATATGTGTGGTCCGTAACCATATGTCTGATGCCATATAACCGTAAATAAAATGTGATGAGTGTGTCGTTAAATAAAAAATTTCCTTATGATTAGTTGAAAACTGTTAGTAACTGAAAAACCTGTCTAATAATGTTATAGGTATTTATTTAATTGGGTAATTGTTTGTCCAAGTTCAATTCCACCCACCCCATTCAATCAGTAAGTACTGCACTACTGGTGTATCAAAAGCTGTGGTACATGTATGTGCTGTCCTGTCTGCAAAAAAGTGTTGCAGGATAGCTACAAGATGGCAAGAATGGACAATTAATGTCTTTTTGTAAAAAAGGAACATCTGAATTTTTTTTTTTACCAGTTTCATAACAAAATCCAAACAACTGACAGTGTAGCTTCATCCATCAACCTCTTTAAAGAAAACACTTTGCTTTCCCCATTAAAATACCCCCGAGATGCTTATGATGTCCAAAAAGCCCATTTATCAAGATGGCATTCATATTTGAAAACCCATTATTGATTCTGACAAAGTCAGCTTGAGACTTTCTGGCTAACGACATTGAGTGACAGGCCAACATTTCAACCCAGTGACCAGCTCTGACCCTCTGTTGTGTCATAACAAACCTGAAGGCTAAAAAAAAAAATCCACACCATGCATGAAGCCAGTAACCCCTCAAGTAGGAAACATCCACCGTTTCCCAACAAATAAAGAGGAGAAAGGAGCTCCGAAGAGCTGGCGACACTGTTGCACAATGGGAGTGTCACCATTTCGGGTCTCTCCACAGGAGTAATGCAATAATTAAGTGTAATTAAATCAGCTGCTCCTCCCGGCAGAAGTGGCACGGGTTTGGGAAAGATCAAAAGGAGGTGTGATGCAATCCGGCGATTTCACCGGAAGGCTTGTCAAGACGTGCACACGGGTAATGGAAGCAGTCATCCATGACTCAGGCGCATACTCTTAAGACGACCATGCTTTCCCCCCAATACCAATTTTTTTTTTTTTTTTTTGGCCCTCCACCATTTTCTTTCTTCTGTTTGTATCTCACTCTTTACCAAGGTGGACAGCATCAACTAATGAAATTTTTTTCCCATTTTCTCCATTTTACGAGTCACCGTTTAGGAGATCTCAAGTATGTGGATGTATGAACGGGATGTCTTTGAAGTGACAAATCGAGACGGAATCTAAACTTTCCATCTCTTCCCAATAACCTCTCGAGATGGAGATTTAATTTGGATGGCCCAAAGAGGTGTAGTACTGTAATCACTTTTCATAGGACAGTGTGCGTTTAGTCACATTCGCCATGTATCACTGGCTAATGTGCTGAATTTGAGTCACCTTCTCAAAAAAGCAATTAGACAAGCCAGAATGAGTTCGATTTTCTTTTTTCACTTTTTACTGTACTACAAAATCAACTAGGATGTGTTGATGAGTCAGGAATTCTGCCAGAGGGTAAAGCGGGTATGGTGCCATACCCACCCTTTTGCAAATTTTATTATTTTAAGTTAACCTTTTGACACAGTTATGATTTTCTTTTACACTAACCCTAAACCTAACCCATTTTCTTTCTGAGGGAGGCTCCCAATACTCTCTCAACTGTGATTGCATTCAGCAAACACATTGTAAATATTCAATTCCATAGTGCCATACCCAAACATTTCTTTCTGGAAGAAACCATGAGAGTATATAGTTACATATAGATGAATGGACTGACTTATGAAATCAGTCATGATATACCGTCAAATGCCATTACTTTAACTTCAGTTCTTCTCATTAGTCCAGTATATCTTGATATTAAAATCATTGTATCAAAGTATAATTTTGACTAACTTATTATTCTTATTTTGAGCTATCAATATTTTGAGTCATTTGCAATATTGAGATAGAGATGTTTGACTGTACATTGATTTCAGGATACAAATGCATGGAATGGACTGAATGTAATTGAATGTGTTTACCAAACTATGAAATCATTCACAATATATGTTGATCTGAAGAGATATTGATGCATAATTAAATGGACTAAAATTCAGATGAATGACTTTATACCAATATATGAACTCAAATACTGATATGACATATGTTAAAGTGAAAGACCAGTTTTTAAACACTACAACATATTTTTCACTCTTAAAGCCGTTTTTGATAATTTAAATTAAAAGTTCTTACATTTTATTATTTGGAATATTTGTTTTTGTACACCTGCAGTGGTTCTGGTCATCCAGGTTTTTATAATACCCCAAAATGCATTTTTCATAATTGTAAAAACGCACGTTTGTCTGAGATGTAATGGTTATCGAGATAAGCTCTAGGCATTTCCCCGTTTAAACATCAGAGATTTTAGCTTCACTCGTTATACCTTTATTCAAATGTGTTGCATTTTATATTAACTAAACTTATATAGATATAGATATATATAGATGAAAGGAATAAAAAAATATATATATTAATAAGATCAGCTTAGTATTGGTTTTTGTGGTTTTTTAATTTATTTTTGTATTGGTATTCAATTAAGGTTCAAGCATGCTTTTCTAGGCACATACCTCAACCATTTTTGCTGTCTATTCAAGTTAATGGTCAGTTAGTGAACAATGTGATGATATAATTTATATAACTATGGATTAAGAGATAACTACAAATCAAATTGAATTTTAACAACATGCAGTATACTAGTCTAATGACTGGGTTTTTTCAAATCATTTCAAAAAAGTAAATTTAGTGTAATCTGACCAACCCATATCACTTCAGTTTGTTTATTGCATCAATAAATGTAATTGGCAAAGCTATAACAATTGCCCTTGAGGAACTGAAAACAATATAAAAACCATAAAATAACAGTACATCATTAAAGTCATTAGTAACTGGCTATCATTGAAAACAACAGTGTGTCAATTAGTATTTTTATTTTTTTATTATTATTACTTTTTCATGTTATGTTAATAAAAGGGCAAAGAAAAGAATATATTAAGGGTTGAAAAGAAATTGTGTCAGTGCTATCGTTATGAGTAAATGAGGTTAATACAAAATATATATTTGTTCAATTCATACTGGTCACAATGGGGTATTTTTTATTTTTGTTAAAATATCAAAATATATGCATGTAACAGTGTTAAAAATCAATAGAAACAATTGTCTAATGAACACCACATCATCCAATAAGAAAATATTTTAAATTATAAAAACATATTACAAGTAACTGTATTTTGTAACCTGCCATTTGGTACATAATAATGTCTTTTTAACAGTTTTATTTGTAATTCATGTGATCAACATATTACAAACAATTTCTTTTAAATTCAATTTTAACAGTTCATCTATAAATAACAGCTGATAATTAAATACCATATAAAACGTACAATGTCTTTTTGTCGATGATAAAGTTATTTCCACTTTGACTGTAATGTGTCCATTAAGAAAATCATTGTTTTTCCTTCAGATGATCAAAGGATACTTGAAGAGATTTAATTTAATTAGAGAAGAAAGAATATTGTATAATTAATACCTAATCCAATAAATATTAAAATATGCCTTTAAGTACTGTGACATAACAGCTTTAGTTTATTTTAATTAATAAAAAAATGCCAAATTATTTCTCCAAACGTGCGTCACTCAATGAAAATTAACATTGAAATCTCAATGAAAATTAACATTGAATGATTACTAATTAATCCGATAAAGATTAAAACATGAATTTTTAGCTGTACATCAAATACTACGACACAACAGCTTTTTAGTTTGTTTTAATTAATAAAAAATGCCAAATGATTCCTCCCAAATTGCGTCACTCAGTGGAAATTAAGGGTCATTATTTATGACAATGGCGTGTGCACCCCGACCTCTGGGGTTCTCTTCCGATGAGTTCCCACTGCATTTGTCCTGGAATAATCTCCCTCATTGTCCAGATCAAAGACACGTTAGATGCGTGTTTCTCATCCTGGTTGTCAGGGAACAATAGGCGTCGCGGCAGGACCGGGACCCCGCGGTGAGGTTTACGACTGCACTCCACCCCGTTCTCTGCAGGAGCCTATTGAGGGGGTGATTTACCAGCCTGTGTAATTGAAGCTTTCTCCCTCAGCTGCTGTCCATGTTGACTTTGCTACATGGAATATGATTTGCCTTGTCACAGCTAATTTGTCCGCACTCGTAAAGTAGTCTGTTTGTTCACATACAATGGCCAATACATTATCATGCCGAATTACCAGTGCTGGTGACACTGACAGTTCGATATGACATGGAAGCTATCACAAATTGTATTCTCATACTACACATCATGCAGTATTATCAATTTTTCATTTGAAAAATGTTTTCTAATATGAATACAGTGTGTTCATAAAGTACTATGTACATGTAAATGAGCAGTATTAGACAGGGATTTTCTAAACACTTTGTATACACAAAAATATGATGCCATGAAAAAATTAATTGTGAAAACATCAGTCAATACTGAAAACATCAGTCAATACCAATCACAATCAAAACTTTGTTAGGCAGTCACCTGAACGGGTGTTAAAAGGTGACCACTTAAGACAATTGGCTATTTATACTTAGTTGACCTCTCAAAACAAATCTGATTGGTCTAACTACACCAATTAAAGACAATGATTTAAATTAATAAATGGCTACTGGATGTCAAACATTTGATAATTCTGACATATAGTTTTAGAAGAAATCTGCTACATTTTTCATTGGAAAAAAAGAAAGAAGTGTTTTATTTAACGACGCATTCAACACATTTTATTTACGGTTATATGGCGTCAGACATATGGTTAAGGACCACACAGATTTTGTTTTTAGAGGAAACCCGCTGTCGCCACATAGGCTACTCTTTTACAACAGGCAGCAAGGGATCTTTTATTTAGCACAAACCATGGCCTTTGTTGAACCAGTTATGGATCACTGGTCGGTGTAAGTGGTTTACACCTACCCATTGAGCCTTGCGGAGCACTCACTCAGGGTTTGGAGTCGGTATCTGGATTAAAAATCCCATGCCTCGACTGGGATCCGAACCCAGTACCTACCAGCCTGTAGTTTTTCATTGGAAGCAAGGGATATTTTATATATATATCTGCACTTTCCACACATATGACAGCACATACCACAGCCTTTGATCTACCAGTCAGAGAATGGGTCCACCAAGGGTGTTTGATCCTATAACCCCTGCACCTCAGGCAAGTGCTTTACTGACTGAGCTAAATCCCCCGACCCCATCCCCACCCTCCCCAGGTGTTAAAAAGTGACCATTTATACAACTGGTTATCTACATTTAGTTGACCTCTCAAAATAGGCTTGCATAGTAGTTTATATAATAACAGAACTAACAAATATTGCCTTTAAAATCACAAAATCTACAGAGTGGCTCTTTAGTTGCAAATCAACTGCCTTGTGACTCTTAAAAGCAAGTGACTGGAAAAACCCAGTCTTATGTCTTTTTAACACATTTGATGCTATAGTGAATTTATAACATTATAATCATTAAGTACTGTAAACCTGGAGGAAAAATGTGTGTGTATTAATTTTGCATCCTTCGCACATGAACTCACGTCACAAAATTGATTTGCATGCATTATTTTCTTTGCAGATACACACTGCAAATACCACTAACAAATAAATTTAATTCTATCATTATACATTTTAACAATCAATATGGAGGGAAGAAATGGAAGGAACTCTTTCCACAAGGCCAACATGATTTAAGGACATTATAGCCTTGTTAATAATATTTTTTGGTTCCAGTACATGTATTTTACAGACTGTGAAATTCAACAAGACGATAAAGAGACCTGACAACGCACTTGTCTGCTGGCACACCAAGCCAAGACCCTTAATGTGCGTAACAATAAATTTTCACACTGGGCATATCAATTTTAAGGATTTTGACAAGAGGGTATTGGGAACGCTGGCAGCTATTTTCAGGGGATAAAGCCTCACATTTGTAAATCCAGCGCTCATGGCCGACATCAAAGGGGAGATTAGAGACTTCCATCAAGCACCCCTGTCTCCACGGCGACTGTGCAGTTTAACTGAATTATGTCACTATTAAAAACACAAATGGGGAAAAAGGAAAGATTGCTCGCAGGAGCGTCCGTTATAATCGACTCCTCGCGACAAATGAAGAGACTTCCTCCCTGCTCGGGCTCAAATCCATTGTCGCAGTTTTTGTAAGACGGCATGTGAAATTGCGTGGAAATTATTCCTTTCGACATTGTCATAAAATATTCACAAAATGTCTGCCGATACTTCTGAGAGTGGTGCCTGAGTCGGCACAAACAATAGCAGGGTAATACGAACTTCTGCCGCTTTGTTAGATAAAATGTCTTAAATTATTATAATTTACTCAAATTGGTGTTTCATCCATTAACTCGTAAGCCAATAATGAAATGATGTCAGTGATTTTAATGGCAATATTTTAGTCTGTTTCCTCCATGTTTCCTCCTTACTGTCCATGAATTTGGTTACCATTATTTTTGACAATGTCCGCTATAATGCAGTCTTTTTGTGTGTGCATTTTAAAAACATTTTAAATGTTTACAAATTCAAGGATATAAAAGATATTTTTCTAAAATACTTGTTTTTAAAGGGTCATCAGAGGATGGGGTAAGAATAGGGTCCCCAAAATCCAACAACATCCATCTGCATTCAAATTTGTTTCAATAGAACAATCGATCTTAAGTAACTCAGTCTGTGATTGCTGTCATCAATAATTAGATACATGTATAGATAAATATTTATACATTATTTGTATACACATACATACATAGTCTACACATATACATCTATGTCTCCATCGCACCACACACTACCTAGCCAAATTATTTCCATACTTTCAAATGCACAGATAAACAAATTGGCAAGTAGTGGAGCTCCACTATAAAACTGGAAGTCCATCCGTAAAACAAATTCTGATTTGCTATAAACCGGACTCCCTTTTTTAATAGATTTTTTTTCTTGTATTTTTATAAATTTAAATATTTTGTAAACTGGGAAAATACATGCATATGAATTTTGTGTTGTTTTTGTGAAATTCATATACAATTATTATTAACATTATTTACAAACGAACATGCATTAAGGTGCTTATTCACACACAAAACATGTCACAATTTTGATCCAGTTTACATATGTTGTAAAAATAAAGAGAAAACAATTACAACAAATTACACAAGCCTGAAAAGAAACTGACATAAGACGACTCCTATAAGCCTGTCAGGATACAGCAAGCTATATTTGTTTTAAATCTGAATGACAAAAACAGATATTACATTTCAAATCATAAGGCAGTCTAAAGGAGAGTCTGACAAGGTGATGACTCTCATTGATCATTGTGGTGCTTCATCTGTAGGACTGCAACTCTCCCATGATATTTCATAGAAAACATTTAAAGCCGGCCATAGCTGGAGAAACATCAGACAAGGACACCATACTTCTTACCTTGATGATCTTGTCTTGAGTTTTATCATACAGTTAACCTTTAAATCTGGCCTGTAAAGTAAATACTCCAGACAAGGACATCATGCCTCTTACCTAGATGATCTTGTCTTGAGTTTTACCATAAAGTTATCTTTTAAAACTGGCCTGTAAAGTAAAAACTTCAGACAAGGACATCATGCCTCTTACCTAGATGATCTTGTCTTGAGTTTTACCATAAAGTTATCTTTTAAAACTGGCCTGTAAAGTAAAAACTTCAGACAAGGACATCATGCCTCTTACCTAGATGATCTTGTCTTTTAAAACTGGCCTGTAAAGTAAAAACTACAGACAAGGACATCATGCCTCTTACCTAGATGATCTTGTCTTTTAAAACTGGCCTGTAAAGTAAAAACTACAGACATGGACATCATGCCTCTTACCTTGATGATCTTCTCATGAGTCTTCATCCCGTTCTTATCAGCAGGACCTCTGTCTGTGACTCGTGACACAATGATCCCATAGGACACCTTGGTGTTATTGTTCGGTTCATGCTGCAAGTAAAAACAAACACTCACTGTTACCTATGCAATACCTTGACATAGTCTTATTTCACTCTGGATAGCAGCAGTACATGTTATAGTAGTTGTACTGCTAGCGACTGACATGTAATCTATTTATGAAAGTTAAAGTTTGTTTTGTTTAAGGACACCACTAAAGCACACTGATTATGGTAATTTATTGGATATCATACATTTGTTAATTGTGGAACACAGTCTTAAGAGCAAACTTGCCACATGTTTCCATAGCAGCAAGGGATCTTTTACATGCACTTCCAAATAGACAAGACACAACATTTGGTATTTTTCTCACGCCAGCCAGTGCCCCACGACTGGTACATCAAAGGCAGTGGTATGTGCTATCTTGTCTATGGGATAGTGCATATAAAAGATCCCTTGCTGCTATCAAAAAGAGTAGCCCATGAAGTGGTGACAGTGGATTTCCTCCGTCAATATCTGTGTGGTCCTTAACCATATGTCCAACACCATATAACCGTAAATAAAATGTGCTGAGTGTGTTGTTAAATAAACCATTTCCTTCCTTTGGTATTTTAATCATGGGGCACTGGTTGGGATGGGGAAAAAGACAATGAGTCTGCCTGCTGAGAATGTTTGATCCAAGGGCACAGACACTACAGACAAAGATTCCACCAACTGCACTAATATTCCACCAACTGAGCTAATTCCCACCCTCCGAAAACAAATTGTTATTTATGCAGTAATTTAACATGGTTTTATTTCTGTTCAGCAAGATTAAATATTAAAGATGTACTTCTAGTGATTGACATGTACATTGTCTATGAAAATCATTGTGGCGGCATATTAGTAGAACATTTAAATGGATGCTGTCTATAGCAATCACTGTAAAGGTGTATTGGTAGCCTATAGATCAAACATATAAGCTGTCTATAAAAATCACCATGCTAAACATGATGAAAGTCATCTAAGAGAAATGAAAGGCCTATTTGTTTAATGACACCTCAACATTTTAAACTATGGCTGTTTGTGTCTGACATATGATTATTTCAACACTTGGTCTAGACAGCAAGAGAAAAGCCCCACTGCAGCCACATATGCTATCCTGATGTATTACAAAAAGAAAAAGAAAAAAAGATACAAGCAACAAAGCCACATGGCAAATATGAAAAAATTTAATTATTTTCTGTAACATGATTTATTTCATTCTTTTTCAGATATTAATTTTTGGGGGGGCCAATGTAATATTTTAAACATAAAATGAAATTAAATGGCGACACACTATTAAAATTATGGACAAGATTACAACAAACTAAACAAGTTTTTTGAGGACAGCCCATATAACATTTCTCTTAAAAGCAACACATAATATTTTGATTCAGATTGACATGACCACTGAAAACTAACAAGGAAATATTTAATGCACTGAAAAATAAAAATCTTTAAAAAATTAAATCTTGCGATGAAAACATTCCTGAACATGCACATTATATTAAAAATGACAAATGTGCCCTTAAAATCCAGTCATTTCTTGTTAATTACGCAAATGCATCCTGGCGGTGAAAGGCAGCGTCATTGTTTTCACAACTAATGCACCAATTTAATTTGTTTGTCATAAAAAGCAGCGAAGAGCAAAGAGCTAAAAGGGTAACCACATTTCGTGGGGATTGTCCACGAACGGCGATGAACAATTGTTGAATGTGAACAAATGATCTAATTAACTAATGAATGGTGAATCACAGGAACTGACTGGTGACCGCAGAATCCCCTGAGCAAGCCATCAGGAAGCATGCAACAAATCTCGACAAGCCCCTCCCCCATCCCCCCATGTCTTCAGGCCCCCATTGTCAACATGTAGCAGATAACCTTAAAGCCACAGATCACATGTTTAAAGTCATGGATGGCTGATGTGGGGGTTTTTAATATGGAAAATTGCTTTATGGTTGAAGGGAATAAATGTGAGACAGGGGTAATTTTTCAGAGATTTCATGATGTGCTGAAATGTGTGGAGGTTTATAGAGGACAAGACAAGCTGAGTCATACATTATTAAATTTGTTGCATTTGTCCCATTTCATGCAGGATGAGCATCTCAGTAATGGAATCACCTCAAGGAAATCCCGATCAGGATGACTTTGTTACTTAGCAAATTGCTTAAATCATAGCTTTTCTAAATGGTCGCCTCAATTTTAGCACCATTAACATATTTTTTTAACCGTTTAGGCAAAAAAAAGAGCAAAAAACGTTTTCTCTTTTTTTTTCTTTTTTCTTTTTTTTCACAGGGGAATTTTCTAGGTTATTTCACTTGTTGGCATCTTTGTAAGAAAATCAATGGGAAGACACTTTTGAAATGAAGTCTATTTTGCCTGCACAATTCTTTCCTGCTAAAAGACGTGCCTAAGGACTGATTGATTAAGCCACTGAGAAGAAGGCAATAATTTGGCAGCGGAGATGAAAACTAGTCATTAGTGTTGGATGGTCTGTCAAAGGGATCAGTGTTTTAGTATTTATCTTACTTTTACCAGGCCACTCGGAACTGACACAAAATACAACCTGTTGTAACAGAAACAGCTGTTAAACACCAGAGCAATATTCAACAGTTGAATCTTGTATACCTATAAACTGTTAGAGGAAATCTTGAACTGTTGAACTTTGGGGAGCAGAATATACATGTATGTCAGTGGTAAAGGTCATAGTTGCCTGGGGTACCATGAGTCATATGATTAACTCTTAGATGGGTAAAATCCAGTTCCACCCAGTGTTGTAATACATGTACTTTTATACTTTAAGTATGGAGAAATAAGAATGAAATTTTTATTTTTTTTAACTAACTAACTAACTAACTAAAAAAAAAAAAAAAAAAAAAAAAAAAAAAAAAAAAAGGCACACAACTTGCACAGCCTCTACTGGGGCAACAAATTTCATTAAATGCTTAGATCAAGTGTCATAATTACTATTATTAGAACTAAAGGTATAAAGTGCTCCTACGGTCAATAGCTACGATAATGGCAATTCCCACGACTTGACCACTTCAGTAGAAGGTGCTGTATTTGATAAATTACTTTATCATATAATATCTTACATTTCCAGTGCAATCAAAGTATGTGATATTTTTCAGATCACATACTTGTACTTTAAGAATTTGATAACTTCGCAAATTAGATGTAAATTAAACGAGGTCATGGCACTACATTTATTGACATTTAAGCAAATGCACTAGGGTGACACTCCATAATTGAAGTATGCATTAACAGTCATCAAACAAAAAACATTTCAAAAGCAACCTTACACTGTCCAGTGTTCAGAAAACAAAAAACATTAAGTACTGGTTTATTTTTATGTAAGGATATCCAAAATGACATCATTCAAGTTTTGTGGCACCCAATAGCCTATGTGTATTTTTGTGCTGGGGTGTCGTTGAACATTCAATCATTCATTCAATTTTGACGTCATTTCCATTCAAAAAAGCAGTGTCACATACTCTTACATCACTGGAATATCTAGTAATGGTGGACTAGAATTAAAGTTGCGTGTACAATTTACAAAATACATAATATAATTTCTATTCCTAATATATGATATTGATGATACCGAAAAACACTGGTAATAACCTCTATGTATGTAGCCCAGTGATAAAGATCCCTTACTACTAATCAAAACGTGTAGACCCTGAAGCATCTGGAGCAGTAGCAACATTTGGTTTTTCTCTCTAATTATCTGTGATCCTTAACTTATGTCTGATGCCATATTACTTTAATTAAAATGTGTTGAGTGAGTCATAGAATAAAACATTTCTTTATTTTTCTTTCCCAGCAATAAAGTGCTAGCCTGATGCTCAATCAATCTAGAGTCAATTCCCATCAGTGGGGAAAACACAATATTGGTTTAAAAGCATTATCACAGGTGCTTGAATAAATTAATTTAAATGTTTTTTTTTAAAAAGATCCTTATTTGTATAGCCTGTGTGGTTCTTGAGAGATCTTTGTGCTATACCACCAGTAAATTGCAGGCCCCCTCACTGTGTGAGATCTACCTGACCCTTTGATCTGGGCAACCTGTTGATATACCTGGATTACGGCACACAAAGAAGGCGGCATAAATTGCCTCAACCATGTAACGCGGGAGCTCCGCGAGCCATTAAAGGGGATTATCTGAACAAATTGACGGTAGAAATCAGAGAAAGGGCCGACCCGACTATCACAGCTTTTTAACTGACAAGTCTTCACACCGCTCGGGTTTGTATTCATTTTTGATGGACTTCTTCGTCTAAGCTCCCTCACCTCGCTAAGGTAATAAAGGTGTGTTTTACGACCGTGAATGCACACAAAAGGCAAGGATGAGTTTCAGTGGTATTCAGTTTGTCACAGCTAGATGGCATGAAGTGGTGTTGTTGTATCCGTTTGAGGTCAAATGAGATTTTCTCTTAAGTACTCTGGATTAATAGTATCCTTTTTTTGTGAATAGTTTACACGTTTTCTTTCTGGTTATTAAGTTACATTAGGTTACAATTATTATGGATTAACCTCAATTTTTTTTTTTCAAAGAGTGTTTGAGTGTATAGTTTGTACAGTATATATATAGCTGCACAGTTAAAAGGAGTTTAGTTCTGTAGTCTCCCCATCAAAGGACATGCATATAAAAAGTTTCATCTGCTATACTTCTTGTAATTGTTTTCCCAATGAATTTGGAACAAATGAAAACAAATAATCTCTCTCTCTCTCTCTCTCTCTCTCTCTCTTCCTCCCTCCCTCCCTCCCTATCCCTCCCTCCATCTTCTCACTTTCTAGTTTCAAAAAGATGAGTCATAATTGTTTACAAAATCTATATTTTTAATTTAAAAAAAAGAAGGAATATTTGGTTATTCATATTAAATAGAAAATTTTAATGCTTTATACTTTCAAAAGGACATAAATCAATAAAATTATTTTAAAGTTTTAAAATGTATTTAGATGTTGTATCAACCCATTAATATCATCAAAACAATTATTTCTGGAAATGTTAATGGATCTACTGTTAATTATAAATTCAAAGTTATATGCAATACATATATATTAAAAAAATATATGCAAGAGAACTGCTTCATTAATTTACTTTCCTCCCCAGTTGGGGACACCACCTCCCACAGAGTTCCATGTGTGGATCATGAAGAACAATGCATTTTATTACAATGTTAAAAATGGACATAACATAGATATCCAGGTATGCTGGTTTGTGTCAACAGTTCCACATCCACACAAGGCTTTGTGGTGACCCCCCTGGGTCGACTTGAATTAACTCTGCCAATAAAAGATATGTAAAAACTGTTTACACCTGTCCATTGAGACTGATCGAGAGGGTAATTATGATTAGTTGAGTGGTACAGGCAAGACATGCAGGTGAGCCATTTAAGCCCAGTTGGTCCCAGAGCTTTAAAATGGACTGAAGAAAAGAACACAATAACAACAATGTTAATGGAGCCATGTTAGTGAAAGAATGTTTGTGTAGTAAGACCTCAGCACCGCATACACATCAACCAGTAATTGGTGTCTAATGTGGTGTGAGAGACAGAGAGACAGACAGAGAGAGAGAGAGAGAGAGAGAGAGAGAGAGAGAGAGAGAGAGAGAGAGAGAGAGAGAGAGAGAGAGAGAGAGAGAGAGAGAGAGAGACAGACAGACAGACAGACAGAGACAGAGACAAACACAGAGAAAAACACAAAGAGAAATAGAGAGAGATAGAGAAAAACAGAGACAGGCGGAGAGAAAGAGAAAGAAAGATAGAGAAAAAGAAGAAGAAAGAGAGAAAGGCAGAGAAAGAGCATGAGAGAGACAAATAGAACTAGCTGTGAGACATGATGAGAATGGGGACATCCGGTTGGTACACTGAGGACAATCTGTCCTCAACTCATCTCAACAAAGGACATCACTGTATTGCTGACCAACAATATTGACTTCCAACACCAAGTTGTGTTCTGCATTGATATTTAAAAAGGAACCATGAAAAATGTCCAGTTTGGAGAGAATTTCAGTTTTTGTGGGGAGTGGGGGGTGGGGGTGGGGGGTGGGGGGTTCACTGCTTTATTATTACATTAACGGGATTTGTTTTATAGTAGAAGTCTAGGAGAGTTACTAAATATGTTTGTTATATGTTTAGAAAAAAATATGCATGGAATAACTCAAGTGATAAGAAAAAAGCTTGAGGAATATCATAGTTTCTGCTTTCCAGCTGTTTGCTCGAGGTAGTTGTAATAATGGACATTGAGATAGACAGATGCTAAACAATATATCTAGGGTACTATGAAAACAATGTTGTAAAAAGGTTAAAACAGCTAGGTTAAAAACCACCTGTCTAGAAAATGAGGGAAGAAACCTGCTGTTACTAACAAGAATCTGTTTATT
This sequence comes from Gigantopelta aegis, assembly GCF_016097555.1. Lineage (NCBI taxonomy): Eukaryota > Metazoa > Mollusca > Gastropoda > Neomphalida > Peltospiridae > Gigantopelta > Gigantopelta aegis. The sequence continues at coordinate 32,024,072 of NC_054701.1, read as the reverse complement.
TTCATTTAGCAACAAGGGATGTGTTATACTCACACATACCCAGACAGCCTAACACATACTATGACCTTTAGTATCAGACTGATCTAGAATCTAATCCTCTCATAATGATGGATTTCAGATCCAGACAATTACAAAAACACATTCCCGAATGTTTCTCATCATTTTACAGTCTGTTTGTGTCAAAAGAAGACTGGTGAATTGGCATTTAATTCTATAATGAACATTATTCAGTTTTAAACCCACAACAACTCACATAACATATTTTTGCTTTAATTTGCTGTAATTTAAAGAAAACATTTTTAAAACAAATTATCATCAAATTGTATAGATTAAATCTCTTTCTTTAAACAAGTATGAAAGAAAGAAATGTTGTATTTAATGATACACTCAACACATTTTAATTACTGTTATATGGCCTTGGACATGGTTAAGGATCACAGAGATAATTTAGAGAGGAAATTTGCTGCCACTACACCATGTGCTACTCTTTTAATTAGCAGCAAGGGATCTTTTATGTGCAACATCCCAGATAGTATATCCCAGAATAGTAAATACCATGGTCTTTGTTACACCAGTTGTGGAGCATGGCTGGAATGAGAAATAGCCTAAGGATCAATTCTAGACAAAGAGGGATGAAGGAAGGAAGGAAATGTTTTATTTAACAACACACTCAACAGTTTATTTACGGTTATATGGAAGGAAGGAAATGTTTTATTTAACAACACACTCAACAGTTTATTTACGGTTATATGGAAGGAAGGAAATGTTTTATTTAACAACACACTCAACAGTTTATTTACGGTTATATGGCGTCAGACATATGGTTAAGGACCACACAGATATTGAGGGAAGAAACCCACTGTTGCCACTTTGTGGGCTACTCTTTTCAATTAGCAGCAAGGGATCTTTTATATGCACCAACCCATAGACAGGCTAGCATATACCACAGCCTTTGGTGTACCAGTCGTGGTGCACTGGCTGGAGCAAGAAATAGCCCAATGGGCCCACTGACACGGATCGATCCCAAACCAACCACATATCAAGTGAGCACTTTACCACTGGATATGAATGCTTGAATAAAAACATATAAAGTTTTATGCTGAAATTATCATTCTCAGTTTTGATACAAACTGTACAGATCTTAGTTACAAAATATCAATATTACATTCTGTTCATCACCCCGCTGTTCCAATTTCAACCACCACACTAACATCGGTACCACAATCTGACACCCATTTGTTTCCTCTCGGTGTCCTTCATAAACTATTGTTGTTGTCTGTATATGACACTGCAAGAAGTGGACAGGACCACATCAAATGCACATTTAGGCCCCGAGGGAGGGAATCGCGGGATGACAATGGCGCAACCAGCACGGCCATTGTTTCTCAGCACTGGTACGCGGCCAGCTGTTTGCGCTCTCGCAGGCTGAAGAGTGGCGCAATTTAATTCACACAAAAGACAACTATTATCACCCATGTCGGCTCATATTGCTACATCGACATCAAAGAGAAAGACCACACCGAGACGGCGACCTTACGCAACATCACGTGACCCTCCCCTCCCCACCACCAACAAAAGGAAAGAATAAAATTCATTTTACGAACTCGCTGAGCCTTGAAATGCTGTCCACAACTGTTTGTGTTGGTGAAACATTGGATATATTTTGTATACTGATGACACTATGATTTTAATACAATATTTAACAGTAATTGAGGACAAAAAGCAATATAACAGTGAAACATTGGATATATTTTGTATACTGATGACACTATGATTTTAATACAATATTTAAAGCAACTGAGGACAAAAGGCAATATCACAGTGAAACATTGGATATATTTTGTATACTGATGACTATGATTTTAATACAATATTTAACAGTAACCGATGACAAAAGGCAATATCACAGTGAAACCTAGGATATATTGTGTATACTGATGACTATGATTTTAATACAATATTTAACAGCAACTGAAGACAAAAGGCAATATCACAGTGAAACCTAGGATATATTTTGTATACTGATGACTATGATTTTAATACAATTTTTAACAGTAACTGAAGACAAAAGGCAATATCACAGTGAAACCTAGGATATATTTTGTATACTGATGACACTATGATTTTAATACAATATTTAACAATAACTGAGGACAAAAGGCAATATCACAGTGAAACCTGTCTAAATCAGATCACATTGGGGATTTAATATTTATCTGATTTAGACAGGATCCAGTGTTTAGAGGGTTGGGTTTTTAGAATTTAACAAATTGGGACCATGAAACTTGGCTAATTTTGACAGAATTCTGGTATTATTCAGGGTTCAGATTAAGGCAGGTTTTGCTGTACAACAGCAGTGTCCAAAATAAGCACTTGTCCGTTTGTCCCGACAAATGAAAATCTATTCGGACAAGCAAAATGTGCCTCGGTCATTGTCTCGTGGACAAGTAAAAAAGTTCAGTGCAGTTTCATTTTTAGCAATCACAAACATCATCTTGATACTTAAATAAAATAAACCATTTATTTGCACAAGTGAAAATATTGGCGGACAAGTAGATTTCTAGATGTATTTGTCCGGTGGACTAGTAAAATATTGTGCATATTTCTATCACTGAACAGAGGCTTTGAAATGATCAGAGCTGTTTGTTTTTGTTATGTAAATATATGTAAAATATATTTTGTATGTTTTATCACAATGTGATACTGTCAGTAACAAAAGAAAGAATAAAATTGAATTTTACGAACTTAATAAGTTTTTAAATATCCACAATTTTGATACAGTGTTTTCCACAGAGGTATCAAAAGTCAGACTGTTGGTTGAGCACTGCCGCCACCCTCCCCACCCCCAAATTTGAAGCTGATGTGAGAATACATGTTCAACTCCCCACCCCCCCCCCCCCACCCCACCCCACCCCACCCCACCCCACCCTGTTCAGAGGCAAATTAATAACAGCCTCCCACCCCTTCAGTAGCTGGCATCTTCTGATGCCTAGGTTCCAACTGCTGAAAACAAAAAAAACTACCCATATTTTATGGACCTGCTAAGCCTTGAAACAATATACACAGCTGTTTGTTTTGCTCATATAAGCATAACATGTTTTGCAAGTGTCACAAGTCATAAATATATTTTCTTTATTTCTTTTTTATTTTATGTGTAGTGTTTAATGGGAAAGGAACGGCTGACAAATGTTTTTTTATAACACAGAATAGACTTGGCTGTGGAAAAACCTGAAGGAGTGATTAATTACTCCCATAATTTATGAAAGCCATTAAAGATATTACCATATTGCACATTGATATTTAATCCTTTTGCAGCACTAGTTAAAAAAAGAATCTACCAGTACATGCTAAGGAGAGCAAAAAAGTACCCTTTTTGAATTAGTCTCAGATGAGTTATAGCTGGAACCAAGCATAACTGTTTCTGATATTCACAGAATCACAATGGATGATTTATGACTTGTAAGATTTCACCACATGGCAACAGGGCCCCATTCCACAAAGCGGTCTTAGCCCTAAGATCATCTTAAGTACATAGTTACCGTATGCACTTAAGGTGATCTTAGCACTAAGATTACTTTGTGGAACAGGGCCTAGATTATGTATATATAGGGTCAGCAAATTCCTAAAATACTGTTAGTTATGTTATAAAAACACTGTCAACAATTTCCATACAGTATTTTCCTGAATCATCTCTTGACATCCATCATGTTACAGGTGAAATGGGGCGGAGTGTAACTATTAGTGATGTTTATAAAAGCACAATGTACGGTTTGTGACACTGTTAAAGATTTCCATACAGAATTTTCCTGCATCACCTCTTGACATCCATCATGTTACAGGTGAAATGGGGCGGAGTGTAACTGTTAGTGATGTTTATAAAAGCACAATGTACAGTTTGTGACACTGTTAAAGATTTCCATACAGTATTTTCCTGTAGCCTTTGTTTGGACATCATCACCTCATGGCATCCATCATGTACGGGAGGAAAACCCGGGTTGTGTATAAATGATTGCATCTGCTAGCGACGGCCGCCCTTTGCCAGTTGGCCTGATGCTTTTTATTAGATCCAAGATGCTCATTCACAAGTCTGACACCATGATGGATCGACATGGTGTTATTGGCAAATTTTTAATATCACGCATGGCATCTCAATTGAACATCAAAGGAAAGTCACTTTCACCCGTGACAAAGCATGCTTATAATGCACGTCGGTGACAGCCAGCCACAAGGCATGCACGGAGACCAGTGGCAGCCCTCGTTATTTAACCATTCCTCAATTCCATTACCCAATCACTATAACTGCACCAGGGGATGGTTCAGTGGGTGTAGCACTCTCTTGATCATGAGGTTGTAGGTTCGATTCTTGTAAGAGGACAGACCACTGGGAATTTAAAAATAAGTGGCAGTGTTTATAACCGTATCTATCGATTCCTCAATTTCATTACACATTCACTGTAACTGCTCCAGGAGATGGTTCAGTGGGTATAGGATACTCTTGATCTTGAGGTGCAATGGGTTGTAGGTTCGATCCTTGTAAGAGGGCCAACCCATTGGGAATTTTAGTTTAAGATGAAAGCTCTCGTTATTTAACCATTCCTCAATTCCATTACCCAATCACTATAACTGCACCAGAAGCTGGTTCAGTGGGTATAGCACTCTCCTGATCATAACGTTGTAGGTTTGATTCTTTTAAGAGGACAGACAATTTCTATAAAGACGGCAGCACTTGCAATTCAACCATTCCTCAATTCCATTACCCAATGACTGTGACTGCACCAGGAGATGGTTCAGTGGTTACACTACTCTCTTGATCATGAGGTGCAATGGGTTGTAATTTCGATTCCTGAATGAGGACAGACCACTGGGAATTCAATAAAGATGGCAGCTCTTGTTATTTAACCATTCCTCAATTCAATTACCGGGTACCCAATGTTTGTAACTGCACCAGGAAATGGTTCAGTGGGTATAGCACTCTTTGGATCATGAGGTGCAATGGGTTGTAGGTTCGATGCTTGATCAGTGGTTAAACTACTCTCCTATGGTGTAATGGGTTGTAGGTTTCATCCTTCTAAGATGACAGTACAGGGATAGGTAATTCAGCCCATATAATCTCTCCCATATACATGTTAAATTAGTCAATAATTTAAGTATTTATGGTGCTTAAGCCTTTAGAAGAATGTAACCTTATAAAGGGCAGGATTTAGCTCTGTATTTGGGTTGTAGGATCAAACCCCCTTGGTGGATCCATTCTCTGATTTTTCCCATCCCAACCAGTGCCTATGACTTACATATCAAAGGCTGTTGTATGTGCTGTCCTGTCTGTGGGAAAGTGCATATAAAAGATCCCTTGTTGCTAACAGAAACATGTAGCAAGTGTCCTTTAAGGCTTTATATCACCATTATCAAATGTTTCACATTCAATAGCCAATAACAAATGATTCAATGTGCTTTAGTGGTGTCATTAAACAAACAAACTTTTTAAAACTTTTAATTATTTTTTAAAAATTCCGACATGTTTGGATAGAAACTTTACAGAGAGTTTACTTATACACCTGACTAAGCAGTTGCTATTTCCACACCATTTGTTTTCTTTTTTGTCTGGGGGCAGGATGTAACCCAGTGGTACAGTGCTCGCTTGATGCGCGATCGGAGTGGGATCGATCCCCGTCGGTGGGCTCATTGGGCCATTTCTCACTCCAGCCAGTGCACCACGACTGGTATATCAAAGGCTGTGGTATGTGTTATCCTGTCTGTGGGTTGGTGCATATAAAAGATCCCTTGCTACTAATCGAAAAGAGTAGCCCATGAAGTGGCGACAGCGGGTTTCTCTCTCAATATCTGTGTGGTCCTTAACCATATGTCTGACGCCATATAACCGTAAATAAAATGTGTTGAGTGCGTTGTTAAATAAAACATTTCTTTCTTTTTTTTGTCTGTCTCTACTGAGAGTTCGACTACACTAATAATACATTCCACAATACTGCAGCCTGACAAGCATTTTTTGCCAGCTATGCATTCGGAAATGCTAAGTTAACACAAGACATTTTGCCAGTCTGCCAGTCCATGGTTTATTAATCACTGGCTGTCACACACAAATACTGGATGACAATGTATATGTGAGCTCGGTACTAAGTGTTACCAGAAACCGTGTGATGAGACCTCACAAGGGAGCATGCATGGCTATATAATGAAGGACTGTTTGTATGCATAATAACATATGACAAGTTTTTATTTGTTTTGTGTTTGGGTTTTTCTGGGGGGTAATAAACAATATTAAAATTCCTATAAACAAGAAACACTGGAAACAAGCAAAATATTTAGCTAACACCAGTCTTACAACAGCTGGTAACCGAATTGTAAATTTTCACCCAAAAAAATCCAACCAAAAACAAAACAAAGAGCTATTTTAGCCATAATTATATTTATACTGTAACAAATTTAAATCTACCCAACAGTATACCGTAACCTTATACCAAACCAATATTTTT